>NC_046286.1:24793175-25056916 GCF_004115265.2 Rhinolophus ferrumequinum | reverse complement strand
TCACGATCACAGAAAAATCAAAGGCCTGGTTATTTTAGTATTTGTAGTTTAACAATTTTATATGCATTAAAACATTATTAAATTTTGACCAGGTTTATAAAAGCATGTGATTTGAGTTTAATAAGGTGTGGTAGGGGGTTAAAAGTAAGCATGTGATAAGAGGTGGCATTTTGAAATAATAAAAAAGTCTATTTTTCCTCAGAATCTGGAAAGTGAGCATACATCAGACAGGCAGAAGAGATAAGCAAAACCAAGGAATTTCTAAACCAGTTTATAGATGAAGAGGTTCTGTGTTCGGTGGCAAACAAATGACAGAGAAGGGGGGAAAAAAGAACTGAAATTGGGCAGGCAGGTCCTCTAAGGCAGGTCTGTAAACACAGACCATTGAAACAAAAAGCAAACTTTAAATCCTATTTCATTTTACAATAACACAGTGCTAAGTTGCCATTTTAATGAAAATTTGAGGCTCTGTTAAGTTTAAAATCTTTAAAAAACTAAAGGTATACATAATTGTATTTCCTATGAAAACAGAATTTTGCAATTGTGTGTAACAAAACCCTTTGCTTACACAGCAGTAATTCAGTGTTGTCCTTGATTATTTTTTTGTTTTTGTTTTGAGGTGATGGTCCTAAATTATCTAATCTACTAAAAGAGAACTAATAATATATAAAATATATAAAAACATCTTCTTCTGTAGCCTTTGTTCAATAAATTTACATGCAACTTAATTAAAACTTTTTTCTTCCCATATTATCTTACTCATTAAACAGTAAGAGGTAAGCACAGCTAGTTTTCTAATATAGCTAAAAAAAAATCACATTAAACAGAAAATTGGCTAACAGTTTCAACATATTAAAAGCTGAAAGGAGTAAAGTAAGACTTTCAGAATATCCATAACACATTTTTATGTAACCAAATTTAAAATTATCTTACTTTAAATCCAATTAAATTAATGGGGTGGGCGTTGACGGGTAACTGAGAGAGGAAGGCATCAGTAATCACATCCCCATGGAACTAGAATTTTCCCGAAACACTACCACACAAACATCGAAATTACAGATTACAAATACCGTGGATGTATAAAAAAATAAATCTGAAACAGACAAATCTGCACACATCTGACCTGTGAATCGTAAGAGAAGGGCAGATCTACTGGGTCTTTGTAGAAACAACAGAAACTTAAGTCCTGTTCAATACACCACAAATACAATATGAGCACTTAGGTACTCAGCAGGGAATTCTTTTTGGGTATCGAAACTGAGAATTCAAAACAAAAAGAAGAAATTATATGAAAGTGGATTTGTGGGTCTCACGGCAAGATTAGCTGGTTAAGAAAACATAATCATCTCTTCATGCTGTGGCATTGATCCTTAGCAGAAGATGGATGATTACACCTCAGCTCCAAGAGCGGTGTTCACGAGCTCCACTACAGTGACATAAATGCCACCAGGTATAACTGACAAAATGAGGACAAAACTCAGCTTTTCAAGGGTGATTGCTTCTTCTATCGTTTTCTCTCTTTCCAACGACGGAGGGAAACTTGCGGGAGTAAACAAGGAGCAGCGGAATAGTTGCAACAGTTTAGGAGTTAGTTCACTGTGACTCCTCTGAATTTGCATAATTTTCCAAGTCCCAGTTGCCCAAGACAATCATGGAGGCAAGAAAGAGTAAAGTGATTAAGAGCACAAGTTTCAGTATCCACTAGTCACTAACTGAGTGACTGCCAAAACCGCCACATCTCTTTCAGTTTCCTCACTGGTAAGCAGGAATCAAGGGGAATCACAAATGTACTCCCCTCAAAGGGTTGTCATGAGGCTCAAAGGAGCCGTCTGTAAAAGAGCTTATCACAGTAGTTTTCACTTAGATTGTCATCATCATCATCATCCAGGCCTAAATTGACTGCATTGAAATGTTTCGGTTATTGTTTTTCTTTATTCTTAACATTTATCAGGGTCTTCCCTTGAATATTGGGGGAAAAATGTATTTTTCCGTACCTTTTTTATACTATCACATTAAATATTTAGATGTCCTTGAATAACCTGATAATCTGGACAGGTTTTATCTATGCTTACACTCTTAGGAATTCTCCAAAGTGCAAAAACTCAACCACAAACATTTCAATCTCCATTTCAATGGAATCCAATTACTGTCCCTTACGGTGGCCACTAGCCAAAGGGGACTGCTGAGCACTTAAAATGTAGCTTAGTCTGAATTCAGATGTTCAATAAACGTAAAGTGGGCACTGGATTTCTAAGACTTAGTATGAAAAAATAATGTAAAACATTTCATGAATGATTTTTCATATTGATTACATGTTGCAATGATATTTTTCATAGGGGTTAAATAATACTAAAATTAATTTCACTTAAGTAACTTAAAATTACATACGTGGCTTACATTTGTGTTTCTCATTATGTTTCTGGTGGACAACAGCAGTGTTGTACAGTGAAGAGGACACGATGACACAGGGCAGTCCAGTGATTCTCTTGAGGACGAGAGAGAGAACAGCTAACGGACCTACCCCGACTTCTCCACCAAGTTATGACCAGTCTCTGCTAGTCATCAGCAGCAGATAAACTGCAACTGGGCCCACTAAAGGAAGCGCCTCAAGTCTACTGCAAATATGCTTGTTTTCACAACGTGTACTTGGGAATCAAGTTTCTAAACTTTAGTCACCGTTTGCCATTTATGCGATTAGGGAAGCAATCTTAAAATCTGATTAGTTTGGAGGTAACCTGACTCATTTCTTTGGGGAAAAATACAGCCGGGACATATTTCTATTTGGGAATCTTTGGGGCTGCATGGCACACCTCAGCACCTAATTACAACTGTCCATTCTTCTGTCATTTGTAAAAAGCCATGCTAGATGGGATAGGACTATGGATGACAGCAAGACCCTGAGTCAGACTGAAAAGACTTCCTCTGCCATTATCGGGAAGTATCCCTCTGCCTGCTCTCCCCAACAGATAGATTTTGAGGTTCATAAAACAATAACATATAAAACATATTTCCTTTCTTTGTCAAGCATTTCCCAGGACTCTTGAACCTAAAGAGGTTAACACTATTTCCTCCTTTCTATCTGGCAGGCAATAGTTTATTATATTTTAAAAACTTGTATAAAATAAAAAAAGCAGTGAAAAAAGCATACAAGGAATCAAAACTGATCTCTGCATCAAGGAAATAAATCATTTGGCCATTAAGTAGTCTGCTAATACATTTTTCAAAGGAACCATAATCTCCTACATCATTCTATAAAGCATACCACGTTCCATAACAACCTTTCACATAAGCCAGGTGTAATCATGGCACAAATGGAAAAGCAATTTCAGGAGGAGGAACCAAAGGTTTTGTGTATCACCTATATAGCTACTTTTGCAATCACAATTTTACTCACTTTGGATTTTAAAAAAAATACTCTGTCCACATAAACTAGGCTATTCAGACATTATAAAGCACAGTGCCCACAGTTTGGATTTGTTGGGTGGTAGGAAATCAAGGGAGCTGAAGTTACAATATGTCATTTCCTGCTGTGAAGGATATCACAGGAAAATTCACTCAACAGCTGTCACCACCAAAATTGAAATGAGTTTCATTGTACAGCTAAATCTGTAGTGTATGGTATCCAACCTGAGTTGGCCCAGGTGATTTTTCTTGCAGTTATTCCAAATAAGAATACAATCAATAAAATTCTATTACAAACTGAATGTAGATTATTTTCCACAAGCATAAAATTTATTTTGCATTGAAAAACAAAAATTTCCCCAAAAACTGCTGTCAGACAATATGCAGTGTAATGATCTATATTTCTCTACAACTGGGAGAAATTTTATGATTCCATGTATCCAATAAAAATCAAGATCACATGGGTTCCCATAACAGATAAGAACTGTAAGTGCCACAATTGCCAATTTATTTTAGGTTGGCCTCATCTTGTTCCTTGTGGTCTATTATTTTCCTATTTATTCTAATTTCTAAGCGGCAACAATCCAATGAATTGCAAAAGAACTTAGAGTTGCATCTCATTTTCTATCAAAATTTCTACACCTTACATTTGTCAAGTGGCATCAAACTATACCTTTGAAATAAGTGCACTTTACAGTATGTGAATACCTCAATAAAACTGACTTAAAAAGTAAGACACATATGCATACTTACAAGATATATTCAAACTAAGCTCTACCTAGGTATTTTCACCACATTTAAAGCCCCCAACAAACACTTCTATTTTCATAAGTAAATTTTTTATATTCTTTTACATTCTTAGTGTGTATTCTAGTAGTATCATGAATCCCCTAAATAGAGGGTTGGTTTTCACTTGGTTTTGACCCAGGATAGTCAAATAATTACAATAAAGAAAGGTTGCCTGAGACAGTGATAATGAAAAAATTGAGGGCATGCAATAAAGTTCTAACATCCAGCAGAATTAATATATTAAATTGATGAACATCTTCTCATTCCTCCCAGATAATTTACAGAGTGTGGAAAGCTTCTGAGATGGCTATCACAAGTTTATGGTATTCTAGGATTGCCCCCTCATATTTGCTGAAACAAACAATGAATACAAAGAAATGAACAACTGAAAATAATCTTTTCCACTAATGATGTTGCTTGTGAAGAAAACAGAGAAAGGTAATATCATACAGCACTTGGGGGGATGACTTTAAATTGGGTGAATGGGAGTAGACCTCTAGAAGATATAAGACACGGTGTTACGCTTATGTGACAAATGTCCCTGCAAGAGCCTCCTTACATTGTAGGGATGCAGCATGTCCAGGACCAACCAAGGTAGCTCAATCAAAGATGGGCTATTTTATTCATTTTGTGTTATCTTTTATAAAACTACTTTCTAAATAATAGACAATTGAGAGTGCATTAAACCTTTGGTGAGACTCGGTAGTCTGGTACTCTGTTTTTCCTCAACCCAATTTACCAAATTTTGCTTTGTTTTTACCCTGAATAAAGGTTCATGTGTCTGGAATGCCAGTTCTTCTTAGGATAAGCAAACAGGTCAACTCACAAGATTACCATAGGCCACACATGGCATCAGTGGCCTCAAACATCCAGGACGGGAATCACAGCATGACAGTGGGAGCTTTTAGTATTCCTCTCCTACAGGATTTCTAGCCACAGTCCTGCACAGGTGGACAGCTCAGGTGCAGGGAGGCAACCATTCACCATAGTAAGTTAAGTGCAGGAGCGGCCCTGGCTTAGAAGCCTCATGACCTTCAGTAGCCACAGTTTCTTATAACAACTCCATAGGTACAACTTCTAGGGCAACCTCGGGTCTGGGACTCTACAGTCCATTCATCTAAAAACCATATTATAATTTAAAAAATACATATGATGATCTAAATGTATTTTGAATATGATACAGAACAGCGCTGTCCAATCAAGTACCCATTAGCTACAACTGGCTATTGAAATTTTAATTTGAAATAAAATTAAAAATTCAGTCCTTCAATCACCCCAGCCATATTTCAGCATTCACCAGCCGTATGTGGCTACTGGCTCTTGGACTGAACAGCATAGGTGTGGAACATTTCCGTCATCACAGAAAGTTCTACTTCACAGCATTTAGCAAATTACTTTTTAGCTGCTAATATATCACGGTAACTACTGCAATGCTTTCTCAGGCTTTTTACGAAAGTTATTTTCTATAGCATCATCCCCATTTTGTATTTTGTTAGCACTTACTGCCTAACACGATGCAAAGTAACTCATTTTCTTAATTACTTAACTAGGGGACCATCAATGTTTTAAAGAAACCCAATGACTGAAGAATAGGAAACTTAATAACTGCAGATAATAAAACTACTTGAAATAAAACTACTTGAAAAATAATCATAAATTTTGCTTTCCAGGAAGGCTGCCAGCTTCCACGATCCAGAACTAACTCCCTGAAGAAACTTTAGAGCCAGAGGGCTAACAGAATCCTAAAATGCCTAGTTGGGGACAAGCTGCAAGAGTTCTGTGACACGCGAGGCTTCACTGCAGCCCTGATGCCCCAGGCTCACACAGAAGCATGGACCTCTCCTGTGCTAACAGCCATTGTCATTTACTGTGATTACTTTAGCAAAAAGTCTCGTTTCTCATCAACATTAAGATCTACAAGAGCAGAAATAAATACATGTTCTCCCTAGAACATGCACCATGTCTTACAGGGAGTATGAGCTCCCTTAACATGTGTTAAACAGATGGTAAATAAAATAAACTCTTCGAATGCTGAAAGGTTTGTGACCGTGGACTTAGTATTATAAACACCTCTCATACCACAGTAACTCCACAAGTAGCTGCCACTGTGTACAATCTCATTACAAAGCCTACAGTTTGTGAAAGTACCTATTTGACTTGGCTAGACAGCCAGTCAAAAAGACAGAAAGATTTTCCTATCTTCTTTCTATATCAATAAAAGGAAAATGAGTAACTTACATTTCTGTGAAAATCATCACCCTGTTTTCAACTTTAAAATACGTTAAGCTAGCAAAGTGAATTAACCTAATGGAAAAAACCCAGGAAATTCCATGTTCTCCATAAATTAAGGTGGTTTCCTTCTAAAACTGAGGAACAGTTTTACAAAAAGATGTTTTCAACTCCTCCCACCCCCAAAAAAACCCTTATTATAACAGGCAGGTCAACGGTCCTCCAAAGATGTTCACACTCTAATCCCTGGAACCCATGAAGATGGTAGGTCACATGGCAAAAGGGACTACGCAGCTGCAATTCAGGTTAAGGACCTGAGATGAGGAGATTATCCTGGATATCTATGTGGGCCAATCTAATCACACGAGCCTGTGAAAGCCCAGAACTTTCTCAGGGTGGATGCAGAGAGATGCAGCAGAGGGGGAGAGTAGAGAAATTTGAAGCATGAGAAGGATTTCATGTGCTGTTACGGGCTCTGAGAGGGGACCACATGCAAGGACCAGAAAAAGGCCTCTGGGGGCTCATGGAAAGCATTAGAAGGAATGTGAGCAGCCTCTTGGGGCAAAGATGGTTTCCTGGTTGACAAGCCAGCAGGTAAACGGAGACCTCAGTCCTACCACTGCAAGAAACTAAATGCCTCCAAAAACACGACTAAGCTTGGAAGCGGATTCTTCCCCAGAGCCTCCAGTAAGGACCACAGCCCTGCTGACATCTTGATTTTAGCTCCGTGAGACCTATGTCAGATTCTAAACTATAGAACTACATGAAAATAAATTAGTGTTGTTTCACTCAGCTAAGTTTGTGGAAATTTGTTATGACTACAACAGAAAGTTCTAACCAAGATGTACTAAGATTTAAAGGTTCAAAATTCATGAGCTTTAAAATTCAGCTTCCTGAATTCCATCTTTTCAAGTCACTGGTTCACGTGTTAAGAACTCCACCACATTCTCGCCTGGACAACATGACACCCTTAGAATAAAGAACCCTCTTGTATCTTCAAAGCTATATATTACCCCGTTTGCTGCTCTCCTTTGTTCTTACCTCCATCTGCTGAAATATATCTATGCTACAATTCCTCCTTCAGGAAGTCATTACAGCATTTCTTCTCCCCAGGTTACTTTACCTGGCCGTAGAGAAACTGCTACCATTCTACAATTTTTCTTCACAGATTTATACAACCAAAAGAGCCTGAATACCCAATAAAACGGGAATGGTTAGTAAAAAAGAGATATATCTCTCCTCAGCTGATTATACAGTCACTTAAAATTAGAACCATAAAAATCAATTTTCTACTTATTACATAGTTATGATATATTAAGTAAAAAAAGGATTTCTAAAAAGTTTACCCACTTTAATTATAATTACGTAAAAATACACATAGAGACTACAACAAAAGCCTAGCAGCAGTTGTATTCATGGGGTAGGATTTGTTTCTTCTATTTTTCCAAATTTTATATATTGTGCCTATAAACTTTATCAGAAACAATTAAATGACATTAAACTTTTGTATTTTGTAATTATTGTGACATAATATTTTGTATTATTGTAACATAATCCACAGATACCACCTCTCACAAAAGATTTCCCACCTCTCTCTTTACTCTCCTTGATTCAGCTGCAGCATTACTGCAGTACAGCCTTGGGATTGTGTGTGGGGGAGGGATGTATAAATTGGTCTTCTTTCCCTGTTAGAATATAAACTTCCTGAGTTAAGAGACAACATCCATCAGCTCCTTTGTACTTAATCAGAGTATCCATTATAGTGCCCTTAAAACAATGGTCTGATTTTAACAAAATGCTGACTCTTGAAAAACACATCTCTAAGAAGGCATGAACATTTCCCATACAGACATGAAAAAGAAAGTTCAAAAACATTAGGTTGGCAAAGTGTTACGCTAATGCTATTTGAGTATTTAAGTCCTGTCAAATTATTTGAGAATTTCTCTGTATTGCTACTTCAATTTTTACAGGTATTTGTGTCATTTCCCAAAGTAGTTTTATTGACAAATTTAATTAAAATGCTATTCATCATTACTCTTCGGTCATTAGAGCACTGAACAAAATTAGACCTAATAATGATTTCAGTCTCAACCTCCTGATGTTCAATCAATGATGATTATTTTTTTCCTAAAAAGATTATCATTAGAATCTCTCAAACCAATATGCACTCCTATTTTGACCTAAGCAAACGGATGGTAGAAAAAAAACACATTGCATATAGACAGCCAAAAGAGACAATTCAATATGATTGAAAGCCATATCACAAGGTTACTTTTTACAACAGGAAGTGTCAAACTATGCACATCAGCTGCCACCTGACTTACAGATGTCTCTGACATGGTAATAAAATGAGAAACCATTTGGTTTAATAATAACAAGAAAAAGCAACACTAGTTGGTGCATATTACATGTAGCATCTCACTGTGGTTGCCTAGCAACCAGCCATGAGTGAACTCCACAGAAAAGGAAAGCCCGAAATGAATGTACAGTTTGTGCAAGTTTCAAGGACTCAAAGAGACATGTCAGTAGTTAATCTAAATTCTAGTTGACAATTGCCATACTGAGATGGAGGAAGGAGAATCCATCATTATTGCATAGAATCAAGCATTAATTAGAAGTGTGATTCAGCTTCAGGTTTATATCTTCTACACCGGTGGTTTTATAGGAAACATTGTGACAACATGATTTATAAATTATAAAAAAAAAAGTTATGCATAAAAAACAACAAAATATCACTGTTATAATACACATTCATTCACTCAACAAAACACATAATGAATACCTATCATGTGCCAGATACTGTCCCAGCCACTGGAAACAAACATGAAAGGCACTTTACAAACTCTCCAGCAGCTCATACTATAATAATCATACAAGTAAACAAATGATTACATCCTAAATCCTGGAATATAGAGGGAGCCATAGGGGATTATGGAGACACATAAAAAATATCAGATTCAGACAGAAGAAAGTGGGGATGACAACTAAATGGTCGGGGAAAACTTTACCAGAGGAGGGGACACGAGCTGAGTCTTCAAGGACAAGCAAAAGTTAGTCAAGTTATAGAAGCTGGAAACGGGAGAAGAGCATTCCAGGCAGAGGAAAAACATTTACAAGGACATAGAAGTCAATAATGGCATGCTGTACTTGAGCAACTTCAAGGCATGTGGTGGCACTAGAAGTTAGGTTGCCAGCACCAAACGAAAAGAGTCTGAACAGACAGGCCAGGCCCCTTCCACAAGGACTTCATGTGCCAGGCTAAGAAGCTCAGATTTCATCCAAAATGAAACTGGGGAGACAGAATGTTTTTGAGCCAAGGAATAATATAATCACTCTGACAATGACGTGAAATAGTTTAGAGAAAGGAAAGCTGGTGTCAAGCAGAGCAGATAAGAGGCTATTACAGTAAGACACATACTCAGGAGATCTAACCTGTTGATTATTTTAACAGGCAGGAGAGAAGCGTTGGGGAAGTGACTCAACCATGATTCGCTAACACAGTGAGCTAGGAAATTTAACAACTAGATATAATATTCATGCTACTCAGTCCTGATGAAATGTTAATCTGACCTCCCCCTCCAACAAAACAATTATATATACCCGTAGTTTAGAAGTGTCTGGGAAGGAAAGTTACTGGAGAGAAGGGTAGGAAAGGAAATAAAAGGGTAGTGGGAGCGTAGGGAGAAAAAAAATAAAGAATACTAAAAGATACTGGAAATTAGTATCCACCCAAGTTATGGAATGAGAAGTGATATTCTGAATTTTATAAGAAAAAAAAGAAACCATAAAAGAAAACATTACTGGTGCTTAGCTACATAAAACTTGAAAATGTAGGTACATTGGATAATGTAACATAATCAAAAACTTTCAGAAAAAAATGTTTCTAACAAATAACAATGAAGAGTTACTATCCTTTATATCTAATGTACTTAAGATCAAATAAAATCAGGAAATGTTATCAATAAATGGGCAAAAATACAGAGAGTTAATCCTACCCCAAAATAAAAATGAATATTTTAAAGTCATTCTTAATAATAATAAATGAAATGTACGTGATCACAAAAGTATCTCTATGATTAACTATTAAATTAGCAACTATTTTGGCTGTCCCATCTTTTTCACGGTATGGTAACATGGGAAATCTTATACAATATGAAAATATAAGAATAGGTTTTTGAAAAAAATACATATATTTAAATCTTTAAAATAGTTCATATGCTTTGACAAAGTAATTCCACTTCTGAAAATCTATGCTAAGGAAATGATCAAAAATACAGATAAAGATTTACATATGACATTTTCTTATACTTGTGAAAAGAACTGGAAATAGTCTATCACCACAAGAGAGATAAATGCCCTATAATACATCCATACAAAAAACATCATGTAGTAACTAAAAACGGTTTTTGGAGAGATTCTAATAACAGAAAAAAAAAAAGGCTTACAATGTTTATTTTAAAATAAAAAATTAGCAAATTGTATAAAAGTCTAATTTCTGGGTTTTAAAACATTACAAAAGGAAGTATCCTAAGTAGTGATGATGGGTTTTTCCTTTTACTCTCCTGTATTTTCTAAGTTTGCTTTTTTAATGAGGATACTTTATTTTTGTATTTACAAAATAAATCCCACCTATATCCTCTATCCACCATGAAATATGTCGGGGTCCCAAAATATGCCTTAGCCTTGTATTTAAGTAAGTAGCTCATTCCTTTCAGATCTTTCTGTAGCCAGTCATCTCCACTCATTTTAACTTAAACTTATCAACCAGTTCTACACACTTTCATTGAATAAAAAGAGCTTTCCATGGTACCCTAAAGTCAAGGGTAACGTTTGTTATATTAAAAACTTAAATCACCTAATTAAAGCAAGAAAAAAAAACTTTAAGTTTTTAGTAATCGGAAGGGTTTTAATTACTATAATATACTTTACCCGCTTTAAAGCACTTGCATTTATACGCAAAACAAGGCTGTGTCTTCATATTACCTGAGGTGGGTAAGCAGAGGCTGAAGTCTCTCATCGGACTGTACAGTGGGCAAGGACCGGGCTGTTAACTAAAAGCAGAGGACGAGGTTAGTAAGAACAGCAAGAGCCAAATACTGAACACGTCTGAACGCTGAATGCAAAATAGGGCTGGGGGAGCAGAAGGACAGGGAGTACTTAAAATGCAAGGACATTTTTTTCTCTTTTTTAAATAGAAGAAAGGCATAGAAAGTTGATACAGTCTGTGATTAAAGCTAACTCTATGGCCCTAAGTTTATAGGATGTGTCTCTAAGTTTATAAGTAAAGAAAAAGGAGGCAAAACAAAGAAAACTATTTGAGTTCATGAAAAAGCCTCTAGTCATGAAAATACCCTTGTGAATAAAAATGGAACAACTTCTACATTTATAGCGCCCAATCATGTAGCGTGGAACTCTGGGATGATGAAAAATTGGAGAGAGGGACTGTCATTTATAGCTAAGCCACTGTGAAATGGTTACATGCAGAAATGTACATACACACACACACACACACACACACACTACCATGCATTCCTTCATTTTGGCAATCACATTACTATAAGAAACTTAAAATATCTTTTAAACATATAAAAGCAACTCAAAGTATTTAATATTGAAATATAATCAAATTGATCTAGGAAAGAAAACGTAAGAGCCGAAGCCTTATTCTGAACTACTGTGCAACAGGTCATGGAAATGTGAGCCTCTGATCTACTTTATCGCAATTATAGTAATTACGTTTCTATGTATCTCTATTTTTCTCTCTGATCGTAAGAAAGATATCCTGTGGTTTTATGTAGGGTGTCTGTCCTCTCTCTTTAATTATTTCACATAATAATTAAAATTTTCTAAACATGGAAAACAGATATTTAATTCATAAAACTATTCCCTTTAAACATCTAATACTATATTTGTGAAAAAAATGTTGACTGAAATGCCATATATGAAGTCATTTTTATTAAATCGTACCTAATAATTATAATGGAGAAATATTCTCAATTTTGTGTAAGTCAATACAAATCAACAAAGTTACAGACTAATTTAAAATACAATAAAGGGAGACAATTAGTCTGCTGTGATTTTAGCACAACTAAATGACTCTCAGTATCTTTAAGAAATGTTAAGTCCAGTATTTCATGACATACAAAATGTTATCAGGGTCTTATAAACAAAACACTTTAACACATCCTATATCTGCTAATGTCAAATTCCTTTACAAAATGTCATTTTTTGTTGTTGTTTAAGAGATCATGGCTCAGAACCAAGCTGGCTCTGAATAGATTAAAGTAATTTATCTAGATATTTCAAAAGTCATTTTTCTGAAAACAGATGGAGCAGACAGACTAGGTTTTTTTCAGTTACTTCTGTCAATTTATAAAGCATGCTTTCTAATCAAACTGTCTTTTCTAAATGAAAGGAAACAAACAAAAACACCTCAGTAACAGCAAACTGTTTCTAAATGTCTGTTCATTTTCTATACGAGATATTTCTCAACTCACTATATTAATCTCAGCCTTCATTTCTTTTCCCCCAAACTGTTAATACAACATCTCCATTTGACTGGTTCTGTCTCTGTTCTTGCCTCTTCCCTAATTTATTCTCCACACCAAGGCCAGAGTGACATTTTCAAGACCAAAGTTAACCACTCCCCTAATTAAAACCATTGAAAAATTCCCTTAGGCTCTCAGGCTAAAGTTATGATACCTGTTCTTCCATCACACATTCTCCTAAGATTCTCCTTGAGGGGCAAACACTCAGCATAGATGAGTGTGACTGATTATACAGCTTCCGCCAACTCCCCAAGACACACCAGGCGCATCCCAGGTAGAAATCCGCCATAACTCCAGTTTCTGGAACACATATGCCTAACAAAGTGAGAGAACAAGAATACACGAGGACTGTTGGTGCCATCCTTTCATCAGTAATTTCTGTCTGAGCCCAAGTGGTTACCACGACATCCACCTGACTATGAGGGACAACCACACCCCTAGCAGTTATGACATAACAGATATTTAATATTTATTAAATGTGTCACAAATCCAGAAACTTGCAACTGTGCAATTCTATTCATTGATACAAACTAAAGTATGTCTACATTTCATAGTTAAAGTGGTTCAAATTCCTGCTTTGAGCAAAACTAAATCCAAATCAAAACTAAACTAAATCACAGTTGTCAGCCTTCCAAGAAAGCAATACACTAGCATAACGAGATGTTTCAGCATTAAGTACTTTCCTCTACAACCCGAAATTAATAATTGTCTAGTTTTCATAGACTTTGGTTTCCACACGTTTTCAGTTGTTTGCTTTTCCTAAAACAATAATGTCCTTGACACGTAAATCGCCAAGAATGAAAGAGAGAGATCTGTTTACATCTGTGAAGCCTAAATGGGTTGTTTGAGTTAGGACCGGTTCATGGGAACCATAATAAAAGTTGGCACAATTTACACGTTCATTTGTTATCGTTGAGAGGTCGGAGGTGAGCTGTTAAAACGCCCTTTCATTATTAAGAATTTATCCAGCACACCGAATCAACCAATGCAAGATGTGTGCTGTTTCAGACCAGTAGAACAGATTACTAATTCTTAAAGAAATCTCATTTTAAAGATTAGTATCATTGAGTAAATCTTGCACTTTTCCATATATTTAGGTAAAAAAAAGTAATAATAATGCATTTTACCAACTAATAATTCTCCTTTTATTGCCAATAAATGTCACATAGATTCAAAAGCACAAAACACAAGAGTCTGGAAGTGTTTGGTCCAACTCTGTTGTATTACTCTGGAGGAAACGGGTTCTTCAGACCACAAGCAGCTAGCTGCTGGCACCTGGGCCCAGGACACACACAGCACAGGGCACCTTCCACTGCCACAGCGATTGCCGGTGCAGTTCGCATGCAAACCAGTCAGTGCCCTTTGCCTGATCCCAGCGTGCCTCTGTCACCTTTCATTCCTTCATTTTTCAAAATAGGACGATGCTCTTCAGGATTCACGAACCCGTGGACTTTCAGTCTTGAAAAGCCCACACGTTTGCACTGAAGTTTCCTTCAGAACATTTAGTATTTGGCTCGAATGTAACCTCCTGCCAGAGGCCGCCCCTAACCGTCTTTGGTGAAGTAGCACCCTCCCTGCAGGCGTTCTGTTAGTACCGTGTTTCCCTGAAAGTAAGACCTAGCTGGATGATCAGCTCTAATGCGTCTTTTAGAGCAAAAATTAATGTAAGACCCGGTATTATATCATATCATACCATACCATATATTATATTAGACCCAGTCTTATAATAAAATAAGACCAAGTCTTATATTAATTTTTGCTCCAAAGATGCGTTAGAGCTGATTGTCTGGCTAGGTCTCATTTTTTTGGGTAACACCGTATTACTAAGGTATCTCACAACATTTATCATTATCTGGAATTATCTTATGTATTATTATAGATTGCTCACTCGTGTCTGTCTTTCTCTCTCCACAAGACCACAGTAAATGCCATCAGGGCAGGAACCTTTTCTGTCTTGCCACCACTTTTCCTGCACCACTAACACAGCACGTGGTGCAGCACGCAGTAGGCACTTCCAAATTCTGTAGGTGGATGAAAGGTTCATTTCTCTCAAGTATTTCCAAAAGGAATGCAAGTTTAGAAAACTCTCCCCTAGACACTGACCCTTGTGGTCTTGCATTTCTAAAGTTTATATGAACTATCAACTAACTACAGGGGCCACACATTCTCTTTTCATTTCTAGCTGAATGGAGTACCTTAAGTTTCTTTAAAAGGAGGGTAAATATTCTACCACTCAATGCAGCTTAACTATGGCTCCCTGGTTCTACAGAAACAAGTAGCCCTGAAACTAACATTCCAAAACTCAAATTATGAATACACTGTAACAGGCACTACAGAAAAAGTAAATCACGGCATAATTCCTTCCTTCTAAACTATGTCTTTTTGCTTTTAGTGCATTTTTTTTTTTTGGTCATTAAATGATAGTTACAAATAAAGCAGAAATGTTGGCTAAATATATTTTCTCAACATTACTAAAAACATACATCAAAGTTCAAAGTCATTGACAGTAAACACCTGTTAAAAAAAAAAAAGTAAACTGGCAAGAGTGAAACTGCTTCAAATATTTATAGGAACAGAATAAGGAACAGACAGTGTAAATGTGACTCTATTGAAATAAGACTCACTTAGATGTAGAGAAATATCCTTTGTCATTTATGTACCAATGCTAAAATTACAGTGCTATGTTAAACACTTTTCAAGACACTATTGCTAAATAAATGAGTTGCAGTTTCTCATAGATAAGTTATTTTGAAAGGGAGCCCAAAATAATTGCCTCAAAACACTGCCACCCCAAAAGGACATAACGGTTCAAGAACATTGTAATCCTAATAGCAATTAGAAGATTAATCTACTCCAGGATGGTAAAACCCGGATAGAAAACATGTTCGGTTTTCCTATCTTTTTAAGAATAAGGCAAACACAGATAATATTTGATTCTTAGATTTTCCACTTAAATTAGCTCAGCATGGAAAAAGTTGTTTTTAGAATTATGATCCTGGAGGTAAGTACATGGGTGTTTGTTATATTCTTCTGCATACATTTGTGTTGGAGAGAGAGAGGGAGGGAGGGCTGACTGCTTTTCTAGTAGTGTGAGGAATAGCTTGGAGGAGGGTGATCCAGGGATCCAAAACGAAGAACCAAATTAAGCCAGAGGCAGTACCAATTGAAAGGAAGATATGATGTGAGAAATATGAAGGAGGTATACGCTACATAACTTCATGCCTAAAACAGAAGAAGAGAGAAAATCCAGGTGGGTAAACTGTTGTATTAACTGCAATATAATGGCTACAGGAAGAGGAGTTGGGGAGAGAAAAGGAAATTATTAGTTTTAAGCATGCTGAATTTGAGGTGCTTTTGAATATCTCAGAAGCAACTGAATATATATGGATGTAGAACCCAGGAGAGGATATGGAGCTGAAGATTTATAGTTAAGTATTATTAGCAAAAAATAGCAGGTAACGCCATGGACTGGTTAAAAATTCCCAAGGATTATGCATAAAGCAGGGATGTCCAATGGTCACTCACTAGTGGTAGCTTAGCAGAGCAGTGTGTGAGGGTTCGGTCCAAGTCACACCCAGATAAGAGAACAGGACTGATTGCCAACATCTGCTCTGGATATGGATGGGAGATAAGAGGTATCTGCCACGTATGTGCTAATCCTAGTGGGAGTGAGACAATAAAGGGAAACAAGGAATTTTGCCAATAGACTTAAAAAATTTCATAACAGTGATTAAGCAACTACAGATTAATTGAGAGAAAGAGAGAGAAAATGACCAGTAGCTCCTTTAATTTAACTCTTGTTGCACAACTGGAATAAATTTCACTTTGTGGGGGGAAAAAAAAGTTCCCCAAGGAAAGCACTCTGCAAGCACTCTGCCTCCAGCAGCTCTTAAAATCCTAAAGGAGACTATGCTGTCAGCCAGTTGGTATTCCGAAGCAGAATTTTTTAAACTGGCCTGTAGAATGAAAAAAATTTTCATGATTTTCTTCTTCAAATGATGGGTGTGAAGTGAGAGAGCAAGATTACACAAGGAAGAAACTACGTTAAGTAAATATGGTCAGTGGTTCTTAGAGAGTCAATAGGTATTTGGAAAACAACGGTGACTCAATCAGTTGAAAAGGAAGAAGAGGATGACTTTATTTTAAAATAATAAATGCTTCCTCACTGAACTACTCACGCAACACTGGCTAAATTAAAACACATAAAAATGACAAGAAAACAACACTTACTTGGAAAATATTGCTCAATTTTGTTCTCTGGTGTTTTTACCTTCTTCCTTACAAAACTCGGGGAATGACAATATGCACTAATATCAAAGTTGTACCTTAAAAGAAATCCAAGACAGGTAACCAGCACAGGTTAGCCCCGTCTTTTCATACAATCTGTTCTACTCAAAAAAGCAGAGCAGTACTCTCTTTCAGTGGCACTTAGGTACAATGACAAAGAGACCAAATTTAGGTGGTTTTTGTCTTAGTTTGCTGTTTCATTTTTAATAGATTTTATTTTTTAGAGCAGTGTTAGGTTCACAGCAAAATTCTATACAGAACGGTACAGAAAATTCCTAGACATCCTCTGCCCACATATCTACAGCCTCCATCAACATCCCCCGTGAAAGGGGTACGTTTATAATAATGGATGAACCTGCAGTGATACATCATTAACACCCAAAGTCCGTAGCTTACACTGGGGTTCACTCTTGGTGGTGTAATTCTGTGGATTTGGAGGAATATATAATGACGCATCTACCACTGTAATATTGTACAGAATAGTTTCACTGCCCTAAAAAGGCCCCTCTGCAACACGTTGTCATCCCTTCCTCCCCTCTACTTCCCAGCAACCACTGACCTTTTTACTGTCTCCATAGTTTTGCCTTTTCCAAAGTGTCACAAGGTATGCAGACTTTTCAGATTGGCTTCTTTCACTTAGTAATGTGCATTTATGGTTCCTCCAAGGTTTTTCATGGTTTGATAGTTCATTTCTTTTTAGCATTCCATCATCTGGATAGACTACAATTTCTTTATCCAATCATTACCTAAGGACATCTTGGATGCTGCCAAGTTTGGGCAATTATAAATAAACCTGCTGTAAACATCTGTGTGCAGGGTTTCTGTAGACACAAGTTTCCATTAGGTGTCTTTTTGAATTAAAAACAAATAGAGAATGTTTTTTCAAAATGTCTTTACATTCTCCTCATTTCATACAAAATTTGATATGGTACCTTATCACTCCTTAAGAGTACCAACTCAAAATCTAGAATACAAACCCTTTTCTACTAAGTTGGAAATGCATAGATTATACTTACACATATATTCGAAGAGACACACAATTTATAGGCAGAGAAAATAATTTTTGAAACCAAAAAGCAACAATTTATTCAAGCAGAGATCTCACAGTAAAAGCAGATAGAGCTCTAGAGAGAACAGGTTGCTCTACAGAATTATCACTGTTATTACATGGACCAAGGCAGATGTCAAGTAAAATTAACTTTTACAAGCAGCTGCTCTTTTAATTTTCATTGATTGTAACAACGGAAAATCCTGTCTTTTTGAACTACATTTTCTTATAATAGCAGTGATCCTAATTACAAATCCCAAACTGTGAGAATCCACATTATATACCCCTTTGCTCCTGGGACCAAACTTCCCCAGTTTCATGTTCTCGCCCGGCTGGCTGAGATGCCGTCCGTCACTCATCCTAACTAGTGCTCAGATGCCCTCAGCGTTTCCTGGTGTTCACAGGGCTCTTACACACATTATCTCATTTGATCTTCACAACAGGGTGGTTTCATCACTACAATCCTTTGCTACATGGAAATTTCTTTATCAGCTGGCCACAAACATGATTTTCAATGTGTCGGCTCTAAAAACCAACCAAAGACCTTGTCAAGCAAAACACATAGATTCCATTTGAGTTCTAAACATACCCAAGTAGTTTAATTTCCAAAGAATATTAAACAGTGCAGAGTTAACAAGATATTTCCAGTTCAGGGGTCTGAATGATATGAAGAGCCGAGACAGTAAACCTGGGAATAGTGCAAACAGATAGTCCAGTGCTGATTTCTGATCATGAAACCTATGGTGTGAAAAGAAGCTTGTTATTCAAAGGCTAACCTAAGCACCTTATTGGTGCTCTACATCATTTAGAAATGGAAAAGAATTGCTTGAGCAAGAAAAAATGGTATTAAGAAATAGGCCGTGATTAAATGTACATGGATCACTGAATTTTCTTCCTTAGAGTAACACACCCATAAAATCATTTTACTTCTAGAATACCCTGCTAATTTTGGTTCAAAATTCTTACTGTAGCAAGCAGTTTTGCAATTATATTCTCATAAAGAAAGGAAAGATCTCGCAAGTAAAATGCAGCATGTTTCGTTCTTCATGTTGTCACCCACAAGATGAAATTGTCTGTGTTTTTTTTGTCCTCTTACGGGATTGCTCTTGTACAGTGGAAATAAGAGCAGTATCTCTCATCTTTTTACTACACGCAGGGCATTCTACTGGGAGTTCCATACAGACTCTAATCCTCATAATATCCCTAAAAGTGGTATTATCCCTGAGGCACCCCGGGGCTTCGCAAACTCTTCAGCCAAAGGTAACTTGAACATCAAGTAGAGTGAACTGGTGACTTTTGTGCCCTAAGCAACAACTTCTTTTAGCCTCATATATTTACCTTAAAATTTTATCCAAAATTTGCATTTGATTCAAGAACATGTTCTTCTTGGTCTTACTATAAAAAAATGGTGAATTATTTTACCATTGAGTAAAATAGTGCCATTATTGTCCTGTATATATGTACTATATACATTCCCTAGTATATGTACTCCCACATATTCCTGCCATCCTAGAGCGTTAGAAAACATATTACCACATTTTTACCCCTTATAGCCCCCATGAAAGAAGTCCCCAGGGGTACATTTGGGATTGGGGAGTTGGGTGAGATGATGCTGGGTCTTGCTAGATTTCACTGGCCATGTTTTGTGCCATTTCATATCACTACCACAATTATAGACAGATAGAACTGACATTTGTTTCAGACATAAATCTTTAGATGCCTAGACTCTAAAATCATTTAAATTCCTAGATTTTTCATTCATTTAATAAATTTGTGAGGCAATAACTGAAATTCTAAAGTTCCTTATTTATTACTATATTTTCCTTCATCATTTTTGTCTCACAACACACCTATGTCATATTTACCTAAATTTATATTTGTCAATTTCCTATTTAATGTAAGAAATATTCTTATCTGGGTTTTCCAGAACCGAACTATTCCTTTACTGTTTGTTGTAGGCATGAATCTTGAGCAAAGTCTTATTTTGTGTAAATTTCTTGTAAAACTTCCTAAATATGCATATAAATTCTACTATGTGCACTGGAGTTGCCAACTGTATCTATAGGTTTCTAGGAAATGTTTAAAAGACTGCCCAGACAGAATAGTGGCTTTCATAGTACATGTTATTTATCTTCTTTAAGTATAATCCAAAATTCTATAACTTCCTGCTGAGTCTATTTCCTATTATAAATGTCACCTAAACCACTCATTACATTTGCAATCTTATCTCCTCTATGTATTACTAAACAGTGTACCCTTTCTAACGCTGGAAACTTTAAATCAAACATAAGCTATCCCACACTACACTTACAAACTTAAATTTATTAAATAAGCTAAAATTAATGTCAAACTATGCACAATTATATATAATTACCAAAGTGGAGAGGAGACACAGTAAAGACATGGATGTGTAAGTACATATTTTCATTTTTCCATAAGAACTCTTTTTCCCTTGGTTTGGACTTTTATTAACACTTGGAAGCGAAAAGAGAACAATAGGGAGGGAGTGGAGTGAAGGGGATGATAGGATTTTTATTAAAGCCTCTGTGACAGTGATCTGTTGTGTGACAAAACAAACAGTCCTTGGGGATGCACTTGAAGAACTGGAGGGCCTTAGATGATTAAACACAACTTGTCAAGAAGAATATATAGAAACTTCCATTTCCCTCCACAGCTGAACTTCAAACCACTGATCCAAATGTATAATTCAGGGATGGTATCCCCAGATGGCTAACAGCATACCTCTAATGTTTATGTTAACAGATGCTGCAAAAAAGTATTCATTTGCTTCGTACTTCAGCTACTTTTTCTCGCCTGTGTGACTTAACTTTCCCTGCTGTCTCAGAGCACCTTGATTTCTTCCTTGCTAGAGACCCTGCATTTGCAGGTGTAGAAAATGTGTCTTGTTAAGTGTAAAACAGCTCAGCGTGCTTCCACAACTCATTCACAGTCTATTTCTCTAACCTGAAATAATCAGCTATCACACTACTTTGGGTTGCATTCAATTAGGTGAAATTTAAGCTATTTTCTCTATTCATGAAGAAGTCCTGCCTGCAGTTTTCCTTTAAAAATAAATAAGACTATTACGTAATTTCGTTCCTCCACTAAAGAATTTCTATATTTAAGCCCTTCTGAAAGGAGCTTCTTAAAATATTTGACCTGCTTTCAATTACACACACTGATGTATGTTTTGAATACTAAAACTAGAACCTTGTAATTAATTATAAAACTTCTGATTGTATTTAAAACAAATCAGAACAGAAAAAATAAATACTTTCCATTACTAGATATAAAAATCAGTAACAACCATTCAAAATGAAAAGGAAATAGAGAAGGATGAGTATGTCTTTACTGTGATAAGGACATTTAAATACTCCAACTGGACTTTTCACGTCAGCATTCTAACATCAGATAAGATGCATTCTTTTTTTTTTTTTTTTTGGTTTTATTTTATTTTATTTTATTTTTTTTTAAATTTATTGGGGTGACAATTGTTAGTAAAATTACATAGATTTCAGGTGTGCAATTCTGTATCACATCATCTATAAATTACATTGTGTGTTCACCACCCAGAGTCAGTTCTCCTTCCATCACCATATATTTGATCCCCCTTACCCTCATCTCCCACCCCCAACCCCCTTACCCTCTGGTAACCACTAAATTATGTTCCCCAGATTAAATTTCAAACCCCGTGGCCATCCTGTGGTCACCGACTGCCCTCCAATCCCCTCAGCCTCCCCCAACCCCCCCCCCCGCCCAAGATGCATTCTTTTCTAAAAGATTTTAGTTCATCGTAAATTTAGAGAGAAAACTCATTTAATACAACTGAAGAAGTATGAAGAAAAATGAAATACATGTATTTTGAAATGTTTCAACAATCACAGCAGAGTTCCCCAAATCCTCTTTTCTTTCTTGCTACCCCACCCCACCCCCCACCAAAATCAGGAATTACCACAAGCAGCAACCTGAATCACTGATGTCTTCTCATTTCTAAACTTACAGAAGTTTCAAATAACATAAAATCCCCTTGTGAACACAGACCCAAACCACTGAATTTATTAATATAAAGGAATAAATCAGTTCATTCTTGATTTATCTAATCTTATAAATTAAAATTGTATGCAAAATTCCATTTTTCTAAGAAAAGTAAATATTTTTCTTATTCCTTATTTCCTTTCAGGTTATGACCTTTTCTACTACATTTAAAGTTGGCGACAATCACTGGATTCTATGGTAAAAAAGAGATGACTGTAGGAAAATTCAAAGAATCCTTACTTGTTTAGCCAGAAAAGGTTTGTAGAAAATAATGTGGCTAAAACAATTGCCTATTGTTCTGACTGCTGGAAATTATGAGCCAGCATTTTACTGATGGAATGCAACCTAGCTAATATTTTCCTGCAAGCTACTGAGGGTGTGGATTCTAGACCACTGTGACATAATATTAAGTGCACCTACCCCATCTAGCTCAAAGTACCAAAAGATGAAATCAAGAGAGGGGATAAAGCATATTCAAAGATTTATCTCCTAAGAGTAAGCATTTTAGCATGTCATATTTGTAAAACATCCTTTGATGTCTGAACAGTTAGTTGAGATTTTAAAAGACCTTGATATACATTTGACTTATTGCTTTCTGATGACATTATTTCATATTTTCTCGTACAGTCGAGTTGATAGTCTTGATGGATAACCAGACAAGCAAAGGACAAGTCTGAGCAATAGCCATCCTTTATATCTGACATCTTCATGTTTTATTACATATTTTAGGAAAAAAGAAAGGAAACAAAAACACTTTTTTGTTAGTCAGGCAATGTTACTTCCAAAAGATCTCATTACACACAGAAAGGCCCCAATCAACATTATTTTGAAGCAGCAAATCTTTAAATAAAAATGGATTTTGTTGCAACTAAAGAATCATCAAGACTTATAAAACCAGGAAGAGGGAAAGATTTGCATCTCACATTTCTTTAAGTTTGCTTTCTCTAATAAAATGTTTTGAATGAATGGCCACAGATCCCTTGGACACAGTACACCAAATGCAAACTTTGTTTTTTCCTGTTCTGCTATAGTGCCTGATTTATAATTTGCTCCTCAGTTTGTTCATTTCAATCAAATGTAAATGAACACTAGCATGAACTAAAATCAGTCCTACCAAGATGCTTCAACAGTGTTGGCATGAGAATGATCAGACAGATGACAGAATTTTAAACTCAAGCATTGAAAAACATTTATTCCTCCAAAATCTCCAGAGTTGAAAAAAGAAAAATTGACATCAACATCACGTAAAAGTACTCAGTAGACATTTTTTATTAAAGATACATCATAAGTAGTAAAGGTCTAGGCAACTAAGGACTTAAGGGAACTTGACGTTTGCAACAACAGACTGTCACTTTTCACCAGCATTCTAGCTTGAAGTCAAAGAAAAAACTGGGGGCCCCTGTGGCAGGAAAGAACAGAGATGCCACTCACTGGTATGAGCAGAAGCAGATCCGGAAGGAAAGACAGAGTTTCTGTTTCGTCCATGTTCAGTCTGAACTGCCTGTTAGATATCCAGGTAGAACTATCTAGACTTAAGTAATAAAACTAAAAAAAATATCAGTCAGTCAAAACTAATCTATCTCAGAACATTCTGTAGATTATTGTGTTTAACATAATTTCTACCCTGAAAACTAGAGCAATCAAATAATGTCTTCAGTCTTAGTGCTCCTTTTCATTATTAGCTATAATTAATGGATACAAGTATCACTTGCTACAGGATCATCCAGTTCTAAGATCCCTTAATACAATTGAAGCTTCACAAGAAGCTCTTAAGCCACCCAACAATTCTCAGAATATTGAGCCCTCATTTGCTTAGGGATGCACTGGCAATATGGTGGCTACTAGCCACTTGTGGTGTTGAGTTCTTAAGATGTGGCTAGTCCAAATGAAGATATGCTATAGAATACAAATTAAATTTCAAAGACTTAGTATGGAGAAAAGAGGATAAAATATCTCATCAAAATTTTTTATATTGATTACATGTTAAAATGGTAATATTTTGTATCTATTGATTAAATAAAATACAGTAAAATTAATTTCATCTTTCTAAAACATTTTTTTAAATGTGCATACCAGAAATTTTTAAATTACATATGTCTCATATTGTATTTCTACTGGACAGAGAATTTCTGAGCCAAAGATAAATATGACTTCTTTCTGGTAAACAAATAGTAATAACATGCCATTTAAATAATTAAAATCTAGGAGCATGAGGAAGAACAACTGAAAATCACTTGTGTCACATGCAATTATTAGAAACAGGAAAGTACCCATTTTATATCTATGGCTGCCAAAACATTTCAAAAAATACATGCCCCAATATGAGATCAAATAGAACCAAAAAAATAAAAAAAATAAAAAAAATAGAGAGAGATGTATCTTTTTAAAACAACATAATAACAATTTTTCCCAAATATTTTTATATGTTGTGATTAGCCACCCTACATTTTTTTTCAAGCAGGAAGGTCATTTTTTTTTTTTTTTTTTTTTAACTCAGTGGAGATTTTGGAGAAATAAACGTGTTTTTCAATGCTTGACTTTAAAATTCTGTCAGCTGATAATTCTCATTGCAACACGGTTGAAGCATCTTTGTAGGACTGATTTTAGTTCATGCTAGAATTCATTTACATTTGATTAAAATGAACAAACTGAGGGGTAAATATAAGTCAGGCACAAAAGCAGAACAGGAAAAAACAGCTTGCATTTGGTGTACTGTGTCCAGGGGATCTTGTCCCTTGTTACATTGAAAAATATTTTATCAAACACAAAGTGAATTAATGAATTTATTTATCAAGTTTTGAATTATATGTTATATAGATGATTTCCCTAACCTCAAATATGCAAAATACCTGAGAACCTCATGGCTGAAAAGATAACAGTATGATTCGTTTTAATTTGTGGATAATCTATTCTTTTGCTACAAACTTTTTAATTTATTTGGCTATGATATTCTTAAATTTCACTAGTCTACCAAAATTTAGGTTTTTCTTATCTCCCCTCCTTGGTATTGTATTAGCCCTTTCAATCAGAAGTCTCTGTTCTTTCTTAATTCTGAGTAATTTACCATCACTATTTCTTTGAATTCTTCTCTCTTCTCCAATTTCTTCTCTCCCTTCTGGAAATTCTAGCATGTGAAGAGTGACACTAGTCTTTGTCTCCTCCATATCTCTTAGCCTTCTTGATATTTTCTCTCTACTTTTCCTCTGCCTTCGGAATTCAACATGATCAAGTTCATTAATTCATTTTTCACTTATATCTATCCTAGTTATCTGATTTATTCAGTTCTTTACTTCAACTACTATATTTATCATATCTAATAGTCCCCTTTTGTTCTTTTTATGACTATTTGTCCCTACTTAACACTACTACTGTCCTCTATCACTGAAGGCATTTATCATATTTATTTTAAATCATTGATCCCTCCGCTCTAATGATTGTGCTTCATGAAGTATATACTACTATTCAGTGTATCTTTTTCTGTTTTCAATAGTGGTTGTCTCTTCATACGTCTAATTATTTTGGCCTATAAGGTTATATTCACCAAAGGATACGAGCGAGTAGACCTGGAAACCTGTGTGAAAAACAGCCAAACCCAAGTCCTAGTCTCATCCCTCCTGATAAATTTGAGAAAGACAGAGGGGGACGAGCCACAGGCCATAACCACTCTTGACCACTTCTGTTGCTGCCTACCACCATGCAACCCTTCTGGAAGGCATTAGCCTTTAAACTTTTAAAAGAACAAGACAAACAAATGAAGAAACAAAACTCATAGACACACACAGACAGTAGTTGAGTGGTTACCAATGGGTAAGGGGGCAAGGGGTGGTAGATGAGGGTAAAAGGGGATCCAAAACATGGTGATGAAAAGAGAACTGACTCTGGGTGTTGAATACACAATGTGACATATAGATGATGTATTACGGAATTGTACACCTGAAATCTATGTAACTTTACAAACAATTGTCACCCCAATAAACTTTAATTAAAAAAAAAAAAGCAGCAGTGCTGGGAGAAGGCAACCTCCATAGGTTATAAGCGGCAAGCCCTAGAAGGAAGGAGTGCCCTGGCTTTGCTGGTTAACCTGCACCCGTTTTCATCAGTGCCGCACCCCAGCAGGGCTTCCTGCTCCTCCTAACAGGACCCCACTGACATCAAATTCTGTGGCCCAGGGGCAGGCAATTATCATTTCAAGGCAAAAAGAGAAAGTCAGGTCAAAACAAAACTTAAAAGGAAAAAATCTTAATGTATGTTTTCCTAATTCCTCAGGCCACCCTGCATCCTAGGCTGAAGCGCGTGGACACCATTCACCACAGCCTCAGCCACCCCTGGAGTTATTCAGTCATTTCAGTTATTTCCTCTGCCCCACGCTTTCCTCTTACTTCTGTAGTTTCTCCATGGTTAGTTTTGTGGGAAAGAGCCAACAGCCCATATTGACTATCTTGACAG
This sequence comes from Rhinolophus ferrumequinum, assembly GCF_004115265.2. NCBI lineage: Eukaryota > Metazoa > Chordata > Mammalia > Chiroptera > Rhinolophidae > Rhinolophus > Rhinolophus ferrumequinum. The sequence goes on along the minus strand of NC_046286.1, from coordinate 25,030,132 downwards.
AATCCCAAATAACTGAATGAAAGAATAAGATCTCTGTGCTACAGTTCAGGAAATTAGGAAGATATTAGAAAATAGGATTACCTGTAAGGATTAACTGATAATACTGAGTATAAATCACCCAACACTTTGAAAGCACCACATAACTTAAAAATACAAATAAACCTCTAATCCAATTGTCAGACTAATACTAACAATTAAGAATAATTTGTAAAATAGAGTCAAACTCCCTTCCCCAGCTCCCAAGCATGAGCTCTTTCTGGCACAACATAAGTATTGTTGGGAAAGGCAGACATTGCAATTGTCGCCCGACACGTAGCCGCCTAAAAATGTGTGAGAAGATTTTCTCACAAAGAGCTAAAGAGCTCCCACAGCCTGTACCAGTCATATCTCTGTGTTTGGGAATATCTTTACCTGTTCTGGGTTTCACATGTACTTCTTTGTTCTGCTTAAGCCTCTGTGTCATGCGGCACCCGGCCGACCCCACGGCTCTCTGTTCCAGGCAGAGAGGGAAGGTGGTCCTTCACCTGCAGCACAGGGGCAAGGGGGGGCACAGACCATCTCCCTGAGGCACCCGGGCTGCAGGGTAGGACTCACTGGCCACAGGGAACCCGCTGTTGCAGCTGATCTCGCTCTGCTTCTTCTCTATGTGAGTAAAGTGTTGGTCCATTTAGTAGTCTCTGCATGAGTCATATCTTTTCTGATGACTTCAACACCTACAAACCATGCAGCGGGTTGATACCCTGGGACTGCGGCTCCTGGTGGCAGGCACTGTCATGCCCTTTGCTATGCTCCCTAAAGTTGGACTCCTCCCCTGGAGGTAGTAACAGGTGTCACTTGTTCGACAAGCACAAAAACATTCATGGAATCACAAACTTTTCAGTGAAATTCCCAGTTAAACCTACATTCTACTTTTGAACTAACCACACAGTTTCTGCTGTTCAAAAAGCACAGCTTTGAAGCCACACTGAATAAACTACAATTTTCCCAGGACCACTGCTCCTGGTTCACATTACACTGCAGATGATGGAGGGAGGGTGTCACACAGGAAATGCCGTGTGGCAATAACCCTGGGAAATCTGTACTACGGGGATTCCGACCACCACCGCCAGCGCACACCACATCATCATTGGCCATTTGTTCTAGTGGGATTCTCCTTTCCAACTATCTGCAATACAAAATCAATACTGTGTATGCTCTGACTGTAGCCAAGGGTACATACTAGGATTTTAATGTAAGACTGAAAGGGGAAGTGAGAAATCAGGTAGAAAGAACACAGTAATGAATGATCTCAACCTGAGCTTAAAGTCAGACATGCCTGGATTCAAATCCCAGCCCTTAGTGGCTATGACCTTGAAGGAAGTATTTAATTCCTTAGCGCTTCAACTTCCTCATCTGTAAAATGAGGGGACTAGTTCCTATTTTACATGGCTACTATAAGAACTGAAAATAATAAATGAAAGAAACCTATAGATGTAAGTTTTACCTTCAATTATTTATTCAGCAAATATGTCTTGTGCCAAACAACGGGCTGTGCGCTGAGAGCTACTGGTTCCTGACAGCACCACGTAACCTCTACAACTACTACCATCACCATTACTTTGATTTCTATTATTTCAAATAAATTGATTGAGCTTCACTCAGAATTCACATGCTTACCTTACATTTACTGAATTCTCAAATTATTTCAATTCCTAATGGAATCAAATACTTCTTAAAAAAAAAAAAAAAATCAAACCATTGCTATATGGTTTTTAGTACCACAAGTTAGCAAACATGTTTACTTCTCATTGTTTCTAACTATATTCTTGTAGTACCATAGAAATAATGACTTGAAAGTTCCAAATTTCATTGATCAAATACACTCAGCCCCAAACATGATATAGATTGCCACATTTTTACCACAGTATTATCCTAAAAGTAGACACTTCTTTAAAAAGCAGTATACAGAGGATGCCAAAAAAATGTATACACACTTTAAGAAAGGAAAAACTATATTAAAATTACACTGATGGTAACCATTTGGAGCACCTCTTGTTATTGCAGAAGTCAAACATGACTTGAATTTATCTTTTGTTATCAGTATATATTGAGTATTACAATTTTAATACAGTTTTTTCCTTTCTTAAAATGTGTATACATGTTTTTGGCACCCTCTGTATGTATTTGTGTATGTATATATGTATATATGTACGTGTGTGTATATATATCTATTCGTATATATACATAAACATGTGTATATATATTCATATATATATACATTTATATATACAAACACACAAACACCTTAAAACACACGTTAGATATATGTCTCTTTTATTACGTTAGTTTCCACCTTCCTTTCCATCTTTACTACATGAATACTTTATAGAAGAGGGTAGACTTGAAGACACTGATTCAAAACCAAGTTGAGTGCTTGTTCCAACTAAAATTTAATATTAAACAAGCTTATTAGAAGACATTTCTCTTGTAATTTTCTAGGGGAGTTGTTAGAACTTGACTAGTGATCTTTTAAACTATTTTTCTGATGCAACAGTGTCTGTAAAATTCATGGGCTAAATAAAAGTCACTAAAAATAAACATTAAATGCATTTGTCACTCAAGCACACGAGTTTTTCTGAACTGCTTTACTTGGGGAATATGAATAAAATCCTTATGCTTCACACAAGAAATCAAATGTGTACTCTATGTGGGGGAAAGACAAGATTATGGCTCCAGTAACTTTTGAATAAATAAGCAACTACAGAAATATTTGTCATGCCAGGGATCCTGCTAATTAAATACACATCTGTTCTGCTATGCCCTCAAATAAATCTTGTAAGTGACTCTTCCCTGCCTTCAGGATATAGTCCCAGCCCTTGGTCTGTTCTGCCTCTTTCCGCCTCCTCTTCAGTCCCATCCCTCTCCCAACCCTTCCTCCCCTTAGGCTGTGTGCTCCAGACATTCTGAATAGCAGCTCTTCCCATTGGTATAACAGTTCCATGCCTCTGCTCTTTGTAATTCCAGTTGTCCTTCTACACACCTCAGACCTCTCTCTGTCAAACACCTATTATTCATCTTTTCTACTCCTCAATAGCCTTCTGGGAAACTTCTCCTATCTGTCCCATGCCTTAACCTTACAATTGATGACTACCTGTCTGGCGTCCCTATAGTACACACTCCACACTGCTTTGCACACGTCTGTTTGCTTGTCACTCTCCCTCTCCTGCACAGCAACCTCCTTCAGGGCAGAGGGCAGGGCTTGTTCATCTCTGTCCCCATAAAGCACAGCATAGAATTTTCACTCAATAAATGACTGACAAATGAATTAATTAACCTTTGCATGTAAGGAAAATAACCTGCATAGGATAAGCACTCATTAAATACCTACTGAATAAAAGCATAAATAATTCTCTCGCCATATGTGGACATATACAGACATTCATATTTCCTATAATCTAAGAGTTTTTAAAATATAGATGTAAATTTTTCCTCTGTCTTCTACTTGGCCATGGGGACCTAAAACAAAAAGGACAAGAAAATGCAGAGTACAGTCATCAGCCCTTTCAATAGACCCATACCTCCAGCTCAGATCTAATGATAATAGTTAGAAACATCTGAACTAATTCACATGATCTGTCTCTGCCCACCTGCATTAGGCAGAACCCTTACGGGGCAAGGAACAGACACAAAGCTTTAACTGCCCAAGGGGTAACAGCAATTGTTAAAAGGAGTCCAGTCTGGAGTGACTCACAGAATTGAAAGAAGAGCTACAGCAAACAGGGGACTGGCAAGACCTCACAGAATAGAGCCAGGTACACTGCCCATCAGCTCAGTCTGGGCCCAGATGACCCAGACTAACCACTGTGGAAGGCGGGATGTGAAACTATGATTTCCCAGCCTGTGTCACATGGTCACAGAATCTTGACATCCACTGTGAATATTTATTTATCCCTCTACCAGTCACCCCATACACCTAACCCACTATTCAAATATCTCCAAAGTACCAGCTCCATAGTAACTTGTCTTCACAACTTAGACAAGTATTTATCCATTCATCAATACTTATTTGAGTACCTACCCCCTTTCCCCGACAATCACCGTTCTAGATGCTAAGGATGGAAATGTGAACAAGGGAAAAATCCTTGCTTTCTAGTGGTGGAGGCAGTAAACAAATAGAAAATGTAATGTTAGGTAAGATTAAGTGCTAAAATGAAAACAACATGGAGAGGGCATGATAAGGGAGGTTTGGGAGGACAAGACTCTTTCAGACAAGAAATTTTTCTCTTAGAAAATGGCATTAGAGGAGAGAGACATGAATAAAGTGAGGACACAAACATATAACTATCTGAGGGGAAGCATTCCAGGATGAGGGAAAAACAAATGCTAAGGTCCTAAAATGAAGTCTTCAAGAGACCACAAAAAACTGGAAAAGGAGTAGTCAGTCCATGGTGAAGGAAGAACAAACGCAAAGGCCCTGAAACAAGAAAGACAAGGTATGGCTAGACAGGAGTGAGCAAAAAGTAGTTTTACAAGATGAAATTGAACAGACAGGTTAGGAGTTGGAATAGATATATTTTTTTTTCAGTGTGACAAGAAACCATGGCAGTTTTTTCTCATTCCAAACAAACTGCTCTCAGTTGACACTACTTCTTATTCTAGAGAGAAAAAAGCAACTACAACAACTAATGACAGCATAATCCCTATAACAATCCCTACCACTATTATTTACTTTCTGAACGTCTGTGTAAATACTATCATGCATCAGGTTTTACAATCACTTATAAAGAGATTGTGTGCAATCATGCAAGTGAACAACACGATTTTAATTTTCCATTTTCTAAAGCTTTTAAATCTATAAAGCTCAAGGAAGGTCAAATAATATTTGTGAACAAGCAGAATGAAGTAAATGAATTTCAACTATTAAGAGAAACCAACAATCAAGTATTTGAAAGAGCATATGGTACTATTCAATCGAAGAACAAAATGATACAAAGTCTTGTACTATTTTAATGATGTAAAAACTACTTAATAACTTAATCATTTCGCACCAAACACAGGTCACTTTAGTTCTTTACTTTTTTACTGCTTCTACATCACAATGAAATCATCTCCTTGTGCCTTTCGTTTAGACCAATACTGGCTCACATTTCCCTGCAAGTTATGAATCCTTACATTGCCAAGAAAATAAATATTTCACTTGACCACAAAGATACTTCTGTTAGATGAAATATCAAGTCTTAGTGATTAATGATGGTAAAATACTCCACCACCTCCTCTCCCAGTCAAAACCCTATACGCAATACAACAAATGGCATTTCCTTCACCATTCCCATTCACTTCCAGCTGAACGAGTCTCTGCCTTCTTTTGCTTCCGAGGCCCACAGACTGTCCTAACCTACACTGAATCAAACGTCAATATTGACAATGCCTTGACCACCATCCTTTAATCTTTCCTGCATCACTAATAAAAAATCCTAGCTTCTAGTTGATCTTGAGAGAGTCATAAATTTTGGTTTGGGTGGTTTTTCTAAAAAACACGTATCACATGTGACTAGTGCATTTTCATGTTCGCCATAAAATTTTTTAAATGCAATTTCTTTCCGGCAAGATATATAGGTAAGCACATGTGTGTCCCTTTTAAAACAAACCCACTGATAAGTTTATAAGATATATTGTTTATGCTTCTAGCACTTCCTTTCACTGCTGCTGCTGTTTAAACATTTTAATGAAAGACTGTATTGTGTCATATCCTGAGGCTTTAATCAAAGCCATAGTTTTAAAAATAAATAATCTAGAATCATCCAACATGTCTTATAAAACAACAACAACAACAGAAAAAAAATTACTTCCCTAAGAGGATCGAGGAGTCCATCTGATGCTGGTCCTCAGTCGCTCCTCAGCAATAGTCTGTGTTCTGCACGTCCTTCTCTACTTTTCCTCTTAAGTCCGTGAAAGATACATTTAATTTCCTTCACAAGGATGGTGTTTTCTCCTGTCCCTTGATGTTATCCTCAGTATGCCCCTCATATCTCACTTCGATCAAGAACCTTTGCTCTGCAGCTTTGAGATGATTTGCTCTCACACGTATCTTAAACCTTTCATGGTTCTATTGGTTCCTCTTTTCTCTTTATAGAAACATTATTTCTCCTGTTTAAAAGAAATCCCAACAATGCTCACATTTATACCTCAGTTCCTTTGGATTTGGCATTTGCACGTACCAGCAGACTAATAATGCCTCCAACACCTTTTCCATCCCTATCTTCCTCAATCTTCTAAAGGATGTGACTCTGCTGATCAGCAATGTCTATTAATTGGGCTCCCTCCTCGATTTCCTTCTCTTCTCAATCTCTGATTTACATATTTCTTTTTCTTACTAGTGCTCATATCCAAGCAAATCTGAAGTATCATCTCTCCATATTTGATCTTCAAATAATTCTAGCCCTAACTTTTCTAAGCTACAGACTGAGATGTATAACTTTTTCTGGACATCTCCACCCAAGTCATCCATCTGCATTCAAAATGACCATACTGAAACAAAATTCATCTTTTTCCCTAAATTAAAACGAAAATTCTGATTTTTTTTTTGTCAATAGGACCCCAAACTTTCAGTCATCAAACATCAATGTCTAAATTTTCATTTTACTTTTTCTCTCCATTAACCTTACCTAGTCACATGCATGCAGACATTCTTGCCATTCTTTTTCTGCTCACCTTGGCTATCCAAGAGGCCTTCTGAATTTCCCACTTCAATAGTTTCCAAATTAATCTTTCCATCTCTTATTTCTGTCCTCAACTGTCCAAGCCAGAAAAAAACACTTTTATCAATATGTCCATTTCTAACTCAAACAGTATTTGATGGCGGGGTGGGAAGGGGGAAGAAACACATTCAACATCGTGGCTATGAACAAGGACTATTTTGCCATCTAAGACACAAACGGCTTACAACACAAATGGGGTTTTTAGTACTTTAGAAAATACTGCCTATAATCACATGTACATACCACTTGTTTTATGCTGATTTCTTCCACAGAAGTTATTATCTGCTTTTCAACAAATATTCTTTCTTCACTTGAGTTTCCAATGCCCTATCGCCACTCACTATCACTGCTATAGTTTCCTGTCTAGTATTCTACCCTTAAAAATCTATAGTCATTTACTATTTAACTACAATATCTATTATTACGTATTATTGTTGGTTTTGGTATCAGTAAGAGCATACAGCTTAGAGACACGCGAATGTAAAAAAATTACATGTCACAGTAGTATAAAAATAAACACTAATTTAAAAAATGTTAAACAACAAATACTATACAAATGGAAGCCATTTTGGTTTCCTTTGAAGAGTGGAAGAAAGGCTATTTTCTTTGGATTTCAAGTTTTACAGATACATTTTTGGTATTTGATGCTATTGATCCTGAAAATATCTTTATACTACAGTTAAATGAATATATATGCTCCAAACTATATCTCTTCAGTACTATTTCTAATATCTGTCATATTTTCAAAAACTAGGAATTAAATTTTACAAAATTCTTAAAATCCAACTCACAAAGTTTGCTATATTACAAATATGACAGTGACATTGTAAATATTTTTATGTGATATAATATTAAATAACATTAACAAACAGGAAAATATGACATGCTAGCTATTAATATAAAATCTAACTGAAGCAGATGAGTGGCATTTCAAAACCTCCTAAAGAGAATTTCCCTTGTGGAACTGTAGTTCACTCAAGTGGCTACAACTGGCATTTATGCAATGCTTACCAGGGTATGCAGAAGCTACAAGGTTTCCCATCCATTAAATCTGCCTTTACCTTGAATTCTAACTGAATTAAATAGGATATTAACACTGTGCAATTCTGGTGGCTGAATGTACTTTATCATTTCTGAACATTTCTGTATAATTTGGTACTACTAACTGATACTCTAAGTTGTTAGATCCATTATGACCCATAACTTTCATAATCAAATTTTAATATTTATTAGTTTTAAATTAGAAAACTTCCAAACTGACTCAGACTCATGTTTTAATATTTCAATTTATGGGGTTGGGGGAAGATGAATTTGTTGAATTCAGCTCATATCTATGAGAACCAATGTCACTTCATTGAGAGGTAAGGTAATGATAACAAAAAAAAACAAAAAAACCCACACCCACTGACCTAGGAGCCAGGAGAACTGGCAACCGCAAAGCACAAACAAAAGACAATTCTTTCCTTCCTCTGAACCTGACTTTGCTTATAACACATTTACAGCATAGGTCACATATTATGCCATTTCTTTTATGTGTTCACACATACTATAAAATCTAGCACAATGCTGTGCACACATTAGGCATTCAATAAAAATGTGATAAGTGCACAAAAGAACAAATGGCTCCATTTTACCCCTACCTCGCTGTGCAACTGGGTCTGTCCCCTCATGTGTTACTGAGAGGTATGGCTTTGGCTGTAGCAGCCAAAATAATGTTAGGAGTCAGAGGATAAAGATGGAGAAGCCACAATCCAATCACCAATCTGTTATATCCATACAATGGAATGCTTTTAGGCAATAAAGAGGAATAATCTACTGACACAAGCTACAGCATGTATGAACCCTGAAAATATTAGTCTACATGAAAGGAGCCAGTCACAAAGACCACATATTATAAAATTCCATTTTCATAAAATACCCAAAATAGGCAAATCCATAGAATAAAGACATAGGTTGATTGAGGGTGAACGCTGAACATAATAGGGTTTCTTTTTTGGGGAGACGAATATGTTCTAAAATTGATTGGGGTGATGGTTACACAACTTTATGAATATACTAAAAATCACTAAATTATATATTTTATATGGTTGAATTATATGATATATGAATTATATCTCTATAAAGCTGTTAGCAAGGAAAAAAAGAAAAGAATACAGTCGCCAAACAAACTGTATTTACACCTGTAAGGGAAATGTGTTAGTCTCCACAGGCCATTCTGAGGTCCCCATCACTATGTCAAATCCCCCAAGATGCCTGCATTCCTGAGTTCCCAGTGCACTATACGTGACAAAAGGATGCCAATAGCAGGTTGCTGTCTGATGCCCAAGGCTGGGTTGATGCACAAGAAGGAAAGAAAACAAAGAAGCTCAAGCAAATCAGGTCAATGCGTTGCTCTGGGAGGAAAGCGGATGTGAACAGGAGCTCTATGCTAGAATGTCAGCAATGAGATACACAGAGGAAGGAGAAAAGCCTGAACAGCGTGGGTGAAAAACCAGGTTCTGCTGTAGGCAAATCTGGGCTCTTCCACCTACTAGCCCCCATTTTCTTCTCACTTGTAAAGTCAGGATAATAAGAGCATGTACACCTCTGTGTCAGGCTCCAAATGGCTGATGTATGTGGAGCACTTGGCCCTGCGAAACACCAGTAAGCTTTCAAGAAACTGTAACTGCTACTACCATTATTAGTATTGTTAATATTCTCCCTTCAGAATTTCTCACAGTATCATTTAGGACCATCTGCCACAAGTAGATTACTATTTCCAAATATATTCAAGTAAAAGATAGCACAGGATTATTATATAACAAACACCACCCCTCAAATGGACAACCCGATGCTGTACAAGATGAATCTGTACTTACTTTGTCTCCTTTCCTTACAAAGAGGATGGATGATACTTATAAATTCTTCATGTGTGTTAAAGTTAAAGAAAATGGAGTTTAATGAATAACTTGCATGAAAGATGTAATGAAAAACACTATAAATCCTTATTTTAAAACTTTTCTTGGTCAAAATGTAATATTAAATATTCACAGGAAAAAAATGGCAAAGCCTCACGAAAAAGCAAGTGCCGGACAGAACTATAAAACAGCCAACTTTAGTAAAGAAATATTAGATTGGACATTCTTCATATGGGTTAAAAAAAAGTAAAGTTATAAAACTTAAGGGAGTTGTCAGGGAAATGTTTGCCCCTGAATAGAATTATGGAAGAAGCCCAAGAGAAAATAATGTAACCTGGTTTTGTTCATTTGTTTCGCTTGATCATATTTTCTGCTTGTAGAAAGAATATGGGAATATGAAGCCAAAAGCAAAGGAAAAAGAAATCTAACTTTTCAAGTGAAAAGCTACCAAACAGTACTAACTAGACTATGTTTTCATGCTCGGCTACACATTAGATTCAACATGGAGTCCTTTAAAATCATCCCCGTCCAGTATTTAATAGGGAAAGAGAGCTTTTTTTTAAGTCCCCACTTGAATCTAAAGAACAGCTAGGGTTGAGAACCACTGAGCTAGTTGCAAAGAGCCTATGCCGGATGTAGTACAAAGCCTGACACGATGTTATAAAGATAATAAACATGTGGTGGATAAACACTTTTTGGTTAATGTTTTGCAGTTTTTCCTTTTGAACCGAGTTGTGGGCCACCTCCTCATCACAAGACCAGTATCTCTTCCAGGTATCACCCTGCAAAGTTAAACAGCTTCTGCACTGCCCATTGAAAGCCAACTGAGAAGTTCTCACAGCATCAAGTACCTCAGATGACATTCTAAAAGACAGGATTTTCACTATTTAGCTTAAGACCTAATGTAAGCAATTCTTCTTCAAAAGGAGAATTTAGGTTTACTGAAGCAGAAAACGAAAAGCCTTTAATACAAAGCTGTAATTAATGGGTATTATAAATCATAGCAGCGCATCTATGATTTCAGGTTTGTGGAATGCACTGCATACAACGCACAGTAATTCAACAAAAAGTGGCCTCCTGCATATAATTGCCTCTCTTGGAGAAAACCAATTTGATCCCAAAAGGTTGGAAAAGAAGGCATATAATTACATACACTTACAATGCAATTGCTTCCTGCTCTCCAAAGCAAACTTTAAAACGTATGATTTTATTTTAACCAAAATAATTTTTCTTCCGCTATTCTTTTTTACATTCAGTCTAATAGACTAGTAAGGCCAAATTGTCACATCTGCCTATTATAGTCTTAATTAGTTATTCTGAGACCTGCCCATTCCAAGATTTCATACTGATTAAATTCCTGCATTCCCACAACAGAGCGATATATTAGGTAAAGTTGCCCCAACATAAAAATACAAATCAAAAGGGATTTGAAAGACACCATTCTTACGCTGTAACAAGCATCTAACACCCTGCTAGGAAACCACTAAATGAGAACAGATTGGCAGTCTCTCCTCCACACCTGACCTTCACTTAGACAGGAAAGGCCAGCCCTAGACAGAATCTGCTTTAATGCACAAGGAGCCTGTTTAGACAGAACCCTGTCTGCCCTCTGGTAAAATTCACACCTACAGCTCCAGCCAGAGCCTCAGTCTCTCCCTCTATCCCACATCAAACTCTTCTAACTGTTAACTGACTCCAGAATAACTACAGTTTAAGGTAGGCTTTGTTTACAGTTTTAAAATGTTACCTGATCGATGATAGTAGTTCTCCAGAAAAACAGCATGTCTCAAAACAAGCGCTCCAGAATAAGTGCTATCCAAAGCGGCTCTACGTATAACTTGCATCTTTAAAAATGTTTAGCTTAAGTTTTCCTTTCTCTCCTATCTTGAATGAAATATGGAAAATTCAACTTTTCATGTATGCAATAAACTATTAGCATCACAAAGAAATTCTCTTACTGAAGTGTATACTTAATTTTTTCAGAGGAAAAGAAGGTGCAGTATTTTGACGATTCATCTCATTAGTTTGTAACGCTACAAAAGTGACAGGACGAACATCACTGTTTGCCCATTCTCCTTCAGGAACTGCGAAGCACTAACCCTCACTGGGCCTGCCCTTACCTTCAACATACACAGACACAGTGGCCACAATGCAATTTTAGAAGAACACGGGATAGAGGATCCATCTCTTCCTTCCTCACCATCTTTTGACCTTATTTATTTCACTTTTCCCTACTCTGTACCTCCATCTCTCCCTTAACTGCTTTTTTGTTACTATTTTTTCTGCCTTTGAACCCATTCTACCTCCATTCTTTTTTTCTTTTTTCTTTTTTTGCATTAGATCTGTAATAAATAATAAATATATATATTTAATGAATTATACACAGAGGGTGCCAAAAATGTACACATATTTTAAGAAAGGAAAAAAAACTATTAAAATTGTAATACTCAATATATACCATTAACAAAAGATGAATACAAGTCACGTTTGACTTCTGCAATTACAAGAGGTGCTCAAAGTGGTTACAATCAGCATCCAGACACTTCTTTTTTTTTTAATTTTTTTATTAGTTTCAGTTGCACGAAACAATGTAATAGTTAGAAATTTATCATTTATATCCCTCACACTGTGTTAACCTTCCTACCCCCATCCACTATCCCTCTGACATCACACACAGTCATTACATTTCCATTTCAGTGCAGTGATCAGGCATCTACATCTTCCCTGAAGTTGTCTCCCTAACGAGACAGGTATCCATCGGATACCCTACAAAATCTTTACAACATAATTGATTACATTCCCCAAATTAATTTTGAAAACCCCATGGCCATCTTGTGGTTACTGACTGTTTTCTAATCCCCTCACCTTCCCCCTTATCCCCACCCGCCCCATCTAGCAACCCTCAGTTTTTCCTCTATGCCTCCAAAACTGTTTCTGATTAGTTCATTCATTTATTCTTTTCTTTAGATTCCACATATAAGTGAGATCATATGGTATTTGTCATTCTCTATCTGACTTATTTCACTTAACATAATGTTCTCTAGGTCCATCCATGTTGTTGCAAATGGTAAGATTTCTTTCTTCTTTATGGCTGCATAATACTTCATTGCATAAATGTACCAGTTTCTTAATCCAGAAGTCTACTGATGGGAATTTTGGTTGTTTCCATGTCTTGGCTATTGTGTATAGTGCTGCAATAAACATAGGGGTGCATAATTTTTTTTTTGAATTAGAGTTTTGGATTTCTCCGGATAGATACCTAGGAGTGGAATTGCTGGATCATAAGGTAGTTCCATTTTCAGATTTTTAAAATACCTCCATACTGTTTTCCATAGTGGCTGCACCAATCAGCAATCCCACCAACAGTGCACAAGCATTCCCTTTTCTCCACATCCTCGCAAGCACTTGTTGTTTCATGATTTATTGATGATAGCCATTTTGACTGGGGTGAGGTATCTCATTGTGGTTTTATCTGCATTTCTCTGATGGTTAGTGAGGTTGAGCATTTTTTCGTATGTCTGTTTGCCATCTGTATGTCCTTTTTAGAAAAATATCTCTTCATGTCCTCTGCCCATTTTTTAATTGGGTTGTTTGTTTTTTTGGAGTTGAGTGAGTTTTTTACAAATTTGGGATATTAACCCCTTATCGGATATATCATTGGCAAATATCTTTTCCCATTCAGTAGGATCCCTTTTTGTTTTATTGATGGTTTCCTTTGCTGTGAAAAAAAATTTTAGTTTGATGTAATCCCACATGTTTATTTTTTCTCTTACTTCCCTTGCCTGAGGGGATATATCAGTAAAAATCTTACTCCGGGTAATATCTGTAAGTTTCTTCCTATATTTTCTTTTAGGAATTTTATGGTTTCAGATCTTACATTTAAGTCTTTAAGCCATTTTGAATTTATATTTGTATATGATGTAAGGAGGTGGTCCAGCTTCATTTTTTTGCATGTGTCTGTCCAGGTTTCCCAGTACCATTTATTGAATAGACTGTCTTTACCCCACCGTGAATTCTTGCTTCCATTGTCATAGATTAAATGACAATATAGGCATGGATTTATTTCTGGGCTCTCTATTCTGTTCCATTGATCTGTGTGTCTGTTTTTATGCCAGTACCATGCTGTTTTGATTACTGTAGGCTTGTAGTGCAATTTGATGTCAGGTATTGTTATACCTCCCACTTTGTTCTTATTTCTCAAGATTGCCGAGGCTATCCGGGATCTTTTATGGTTCCATATAAATTTTAGGATTTTATGTTCTATTTCTGTGAAAAACAACCTTGGTAGTTTGATAGGAATTGTGTTGAATGTGTATATTGCTTTAGGAAGTATGGACATTTTAACTATATTAATTCTTCCTATCCATGAACATGGCATGTGTTTCCATCTATTTGTATCTTCTTTCATTTCTTTCTTCAGTGTCTTATAATTTTCTGAGTACAGATCTTTTACTTCATTTGGTTAAATTTATTCCCAGGTATTTTATAGTCTTTGAAGCGATTATAAATGGGATTGTTTTCTTAATTTCTCCTTCTGATGGTTTATTATTGGTATATACAAATGCAACTGATTTCTGAATATTAATTTTGTATCCTGCTCCTTTACTAAATTCATTTATCAGCTCTAATAGTTTCTTGGTGGAGTTTTTAGGTTTCCCTATATGTAGTATCATGTCATCTGCATATAATGACAATATTACTTCCTCCTTACCAATTTGGATGCCTTTTATTTCTTTTTCTTCTCTGATTGCTGTGGCTAGAACTTCCAGCACTATGATAAACAGAAGTGGAGAAAGTGGACAACCTTACCTTGTTCCTTATCTTAAGGGGAATGGTTTTAGCTTTTCCCCATTGAGTATGATGTTAGCTGTGAGTTTATCATATATGGCCTTTATTATATTGAGATATGATCCCTCCATTCCCACTTTCTTAAGGGTTTTTATCATAAATGGCTGCTGGATTTTGTCAAATGCTTTTTCTGCATCTATTGATATAATATGATTTTTATTTTTCATCTTGTTAATGTAGTGTATCCTACTAATTCATTTGTGGATGTTGAACCACCTTTGCATACCAGGAATGAATTTCACTTGATCATGGTGTATGATCTTTTTAATGTATTGCTGAATTCTGTTCGCTAATATTTTGTTGAGGGTTTTTGCGTCTATGTTCATTAGAGATATCAGCCTGTAGTTTTCTTTTTCTGTGGTATCTTTGTCTGATTTTGGTATCAGGGTGATAGTGGCCTCATAAAAAGTATTTGGAAGACTTCCTTCCTTCTGGATTTTTTGGAAGAGCTTGAGGAGAAAAGGTGATAATTCTTTTTTGAATGTTTTGTAAAATTCACGTGTAAAGCCATCTGGTCCAGGGCTTTTGTTTGTTGGGAGATTGTTGATTAGTGATTCAATTACCCAGGTGGTAATCAGTCTATTCAGGATTTCTGTTTCTTCATGAGTTAGCCTTGGAAGGTTGCATGCTTCTAGAAAATATTCCATTTCTTCCAGATTGTCAAATTTGTTGGCATATAGTTGCTCATAGTAATTTCTTAAATTTTTTTGTATTTCTGTTGTCACTTTTCCTCTTTCATTTCTGATTTTATTAATTTGGGTCCTCTCTTTTTTTTTGATGAGTCTGGCTAAAAGTTTGTCGATTTTGTTTATCTTCTCTAAAAAGCAACTCTTGGGTTAATTGATCTTTTGCATTATTTTTCTGGTTTCTATTTCATTTATTTCCACTCTGATCTTTATTATCTCCTTCTTTGTACTCCCTTTGGGTTTATTTTGCTGTTCTTTTTCCAGATCTCATAAGTGTGAAGATAAACTGTTGATTAGCATTGAGGTAGGCCTGCAATGCTATGAATTTCCCTCTTAGGACTGCTTTCACTGCATCCCATAGATTTTGGGTCACCGTATTTTCATTTCCATTTGTCTCGAGATATCTTTTAATTTCTTCCTTGATCTCATGGTTGACCCATTCATTATTTAGTACCATGTTATTCAGTCTCCATGAATTGGTGTGTCTTCCAGTTTTTTTTCCTGTAGTTCATTTCTAATTTCATAGCACCGTGCTAGGAGAAGACAATTGGTATGATTTCAATTTTTTTTAATTTATCAAGATTTGTTTTGTGGCCTAATATGTGGTCTATCTTGGAAAATGTTCTATGTGCGCTTGAGAAGAATGTGTATTCTGCCGCTTTGGGGTGAAATGCTCTGAAAATATCGATTACATCCAAGTGGTCCAATGTATCATTAAAGGTCATTGTTTCCATACTGATTTTCTGTCTGGAAGACCTGTCCCATGTTGTCAGAGGTGTGTTGAAGTCCCCTACTATGATAGTGTTACTGTTGATCTCTGTCTTTATGTCAGTCAATATCTGTTTTATATAGTTAGGTGCTCCTATGTTGGGTGCATAGATGTTTACTAGAGTTATGTCCTCTTGTCGGATCAATCCCTTTATTATTATATAGTGCCCATCTTTGTCTTTTAATATATTCTTCATTTTAAAGCCTATTTTGTCAGATGTAAGTATTGCAACTCCAGCTTTTTTCTCATTTCCATTTGCATGAAATATCTTACTCCAACCCTTCACTTTCAGCCTGTGTGTCTTTTGATCTGAGGTGAGTCTCTTGTATATAGCACATTCAAGGGTCTTGCTTTCTTATCCACTCAGCCACCCTATGTCTTTTGATTGGAGCATTTAATCCATTTACATTTAAAGTGTTATTGATAGGTACACAGTTATTTTTTAAATTTGTAGTTAGATTGTTTTCATCTTTCTTCTGTCTACAGAAGCCCTTTTAATATTTCCTGCAATGATGGCTTGGTCGTAATAAATTCCTTCAGCTTATTCTTTTCTGAGAAGCTCTTTATCTCTCCTTCAATTTTAAATGGCAGCCTTGCTGGATAAAACAATCTAGGTTGTAGGCCTTTGTTTTCCATCACTTTGAGTATGTCCTGCCACTCCCTCCTGGCCTGCAATGTTTCTGTAGAAAAGTCATTTGATAGTCTTATAGGAGTTCTCTTTTATGTAACCCACTGTCTTTCTCTTGCTGCTTTTAGGATTCTCTCTTTGTTTTTAACCTTTGCCATTTTAACTGTAATATGTGTTGTTGTGGATCTGTTTGGGTTTATCCTGTTTGGAATTCTCTGCACTTCCTGGGCTTATATATCGGTTTCCTTCACCAGATTAGGGAAGTTTTTGGACATTATTACTTCAAATACATTCTTGATCCCTTGCTTCCTCTCTTCACCTTGTGGTATTCCTATGATGCACATATTGTTGCGCTTGATGTTATCTCATAGGTCTCTTAAACCATTATCATGTTTTTTATTCTCTTTCCTTTTTGTTGTTCCGTTTGGGTGATCTCTGCTAACTTGTCTTCTAAGTTGCTGATTCGATCCTCTGCTTCATCTAATCTGCTGGTAATTCCTTCAAGTGTGTTCTTTATTTCAGTTATTGTATTCTTTAGTTTTAACTGGTTGTTCATTATGATTTCTCTATCCTTCTTTTTGTCATCACTAACCTCCTTAAACATTCTTATCATCAGTGTCCTGAATTCTGTCTCTGATAGGTTGGTTACCTCTGTTTCATTTGGTTCCACTTCTGGAGGTTTTATCTGTTCTTTTTTTTGGGACATGTTCTTTGTTTCCCCATTCTGGCTGACTCTGTGTTTGCTTCAATGTATTAGGTAGATCCCTTAGGGTTCTTAGTTCTTGCTGGGTTATCTTACATAGTATGTGTGCTTTATATTTCACTTGCATCACTTCCTTCTTCTCCTCTGCGTGTGCTCTAAAGGTGACTCTTGTGTTGTGTATATTGTCCTGTTAAAGTTGATCTTTAATTGCTTTTAGCTTGTGAGTATGTGGGATTGACTCCTAGGCTGACTAGTTGTGAGACTTGGCTCTGCCCACAGCAGGATGTTCTGCTGCGTGCGGGTTGACCGCTTAAATGAGGCTTGGCCTCTATGGGCTCTTGTGCCTGTAGAGAATTCCCTCTGGGTGTGTCACTTGTAGGTCAAACCCAGTAGTACTCTGGTTTGGTCTGGAGTTGGCCTCTGTGTGTGTTGAATCTTGTGACTCTTGAGCTGGGCCCTGGTGTAGGGCAATTTCAGAACAAAGCAAATCACGAAGCACAACAACAACAAAAACAACAACAAAGAAAAAATCAAATACATTCACATGTAAAAACAATCGATAATCCACATTCAACACAGGCAAAAATATCAAAGATATAGAAACGAAACAAAACAAAAAAAGCAGCACCAGTCTTAGCTTAAGCCCAAGTAATCTCCAGGTTGTCCTCTGCTATACCAAAGCGTATTGTGCAGGCAGAGCTGGTCACCTGGTGCCCAGAGTGACCTTGGGACTGCAGATTTAGATGAGTGCAGCTAAGGGGTCTGGATGGTAGTTTCTACAAAGTCAGTGCAGTTTCTGCTCTTGCCTGCACATGTGCACACTGAGAGTAACACAACCAGCCCTGTGCCCAGTTCTCCTGAGTCTTAGGGCATTTCTTCTGTGTGTGTGTGTGTGTGTGTGTGTGTGTGTGTGTGTGTGGTGGGCGGGAGATTTCTAGGCTGGAAGCCCAGAGCTGTGTCTGCCACCTACTGCTGATCCCTGGGATTATCTCCACAGATGTAATTGCCCTGCCCTAGGCAGGCCAGAAAAGGTGGGGACTGGGGATGGAGGGGTCTTCTCTCTCCCAGCCCAGTAGTATCAAACTCTTCACAGCCTCTTCCCTGGATCAGAGGTGCACGCAGGGTCATCCCAGATCCTGAGCACTACGGCTCCTCTGTAGTCTCACACTACTCCTCAGTTCAGGGGCCAGCTTAAGTCTCTGGAAGGGCTGGGATAGGATTGGGAGAGTGAGGGAAGCAGGCTCACGTATGGAGTTTACGTCCTTTTTCCAACCTATGGCCCAGTTGTAGGTCTCAGCTGAAGTTACTGCCTCAAATACTGGATATGCTGCTGTCTCGGTGGGAGAGATCAGCTTTGGGACGCAGGGAAAGAGCCCACCTCCTAGCTCTTGTGGTCTCTGTTCCATCCTGGGATCCCCTGCGTCTCTACAGCCATGGATATGGGCCACATCTCCACTCCGCTCCCTTTCCTCTTCCTTTGCTTGCCCAATTTGCCCACCTTCAAGTAATTCTCGTATGAGTCTCTTAGCAGTTCTGTGTGATGAGCAGAGAGTCCTTTGATGAGTTATAGATGTTCAGTTTGTGATAAGCTCCGGAGGAGAACTCAAGAAGTCGACTTCACTGCTGCCATTCCTATGACGTCACTCCCATTCTTTTTTTAATACTTATTTTTCTCTAGATTCTCTCTCTCCAACTTCTGCCTCCTTTTCTCCATGCTACCACTTCTACCACCTTTTCTTCATCTTGCCCTGTAACTACCTCTCTTTGGCTCTCCTGCTCTCACTTCTGCCTTAGCCATCTCTCTTTACTGCTTGTTTCGTGCCTTGCCCTAGTCTCCTTTCCATGAGCTCACACCTAATTTCAATGTCCAAGTACCTTTCCCAAAACAGGTACTCCATGGACAAAGGAAGATCTAAAATTCCAAGGGACTAGAAACTCTAGACTCTAGATTTAAAAAAGAAAAAAAAAAGTTAATATCTCACACTATATTAGGTAGTCACACAGGAACAACTCAATGATTACTGTCATAATAATTTTCTACCAATACAATTTTACAAATTGAGTAGAGAAAATTGGATTCTGATCTCACAGAATTAAATAACTGGTTTATTCGTTTTTTTAACTGTACCCTGAAAGCTACTACTGGGATTCATTCTGGCTTTCCCTTATTCAAACTTTGAAGATCCTACGAGAGGGCAGCTAATGGGAAGAACAACTGGAGAGCCAAACACTACGAAGAAAGCATCGTCTTCATGAAACTCTGTTGCCACGCAGCAGCCTACCTGTCTGTCTCCTCGTACCTACCCCTAAAGAAAGAAAAGTCTGTGAGACGGATCCTTTCAGGGATTTTGCTTCACCTTTGTGCTTACACCTTATGTCTCCCTGTTTGGCCCCAAAAGATGGCTGACTAGTCAATGACAGGTAAGATTCCACACGGTGGGGACAACCCAAGCCAGACACAGCCACGTGGGGACCATCTGGGGAACTCACTGGTCGATAGAGGTGGGCACAGCCCCTCACCTTCCACCGGCTAAGGAGAGCCTCTGCCTCTGTGGCTGCATTCCTTCCCACAACCTGCAGAGGAAGTGACTCAATGATGTGCTCTCCATCTATTCACATGCATAAAGGTTTTGTCCCTTGGGGAGGTACATACATCCTGAGACTTATGGTTCCACTGCCTGCAGGCAAGGGTGATTGGTTTGAATCAGTTTCCTATTATAATGTATGGGATTCACAGATCTTGAGATTGACAAGCTTTATCTCCTTTACTTCCTCACCTAACTAATAAAAGCTATGTGTTGGCCCGATTCGGGGCTCAGACCTTGAGGCTTGAGTCTCTTGGCCCCACTTGCACTCTATTCTTGGCTACTGTCTTTCTTAACCCTGCGTCGCCCTTCTTGCTTCCCACAGCTCTTGTTGTGCAGGACGCGACAAAAATCTACAAACTGGGAATTATTTGAACCATAAAAATGAAATCACAATGTAAGAGCAGGCTGTAACTAAAACTAGCTGTAACTGAAATCTAGTAAGGTTTTAAAAGTCAATGGTACATTAATCTTACCAAACCAGAATTAATATCTGTTAACAGTGAGGATTTGTGCAATTGTTTAGTAAAATTCTTTTTCTGGTCTAAATTCTCAATGGGCATTTAAACATCAGAGTAGAATTCTGGGATTTCAGGTTTCCAAATGTCATCCTGAAATATGACAGTTCATATTTACTCTCTGTACATTATTCTACCAAAGCAGCAAAGCTCAAGTCTTAAGCTTTGCTGGAAAGTACCTGAAGATTACCTTTTGCCAAAAATATCTATCAGGAAAAAAATTGCCCCCTCATTTTACTTAAAGCCACTAGCACATTAAAATCCAAGCCAACTAATTTGTGATGGAATTTAAATGAAGAGCCAGCTGCAAAACACAGTACCACAGAGAAAAGAAAGTGGCAAGGACAAGAGGGTTATCCAGACAGAGGAAATAAAAGTGTTTTCAATTATTTGTAAAATTCGATTAAAAAGATTAAAGGAAAATGGAAAACATTTTTTATAAAATGCCATAATGCTCAAATAAAAATCTACCCACATTGTTGTTTTAGAAAGCAGAATATATTGAACATTATTTGTCCAAAAGACAATCTATGCTCCTTAAGATGAACTTAAGTTAAAATGGAAAGGCTTCTTTAACAGATCAGGGTAACTCAATCGACTGCAGTTTTAGTTTCCGATGTACTAGAAATTGACAGATAAACTCTAGGTAGGTAATTTTATAAAAGTGCAAAATTTAGAAGAATGAGAATGCAGGAAGGAAATATGTTCAGATGTGGGCAGGGGAATTTTATGATCCTGCGTAGCTGGGGTCTTCCTAATATATTGTGCTAGGTTCTTAATAATAGTATATATCTATTAATAAATACCATTTTCAAAACAGAAATCAGTATGCAGATACAAATTAGGTTTTAAACACATAGATATAAATGCATGAGAAAACTGAATATCCTTTCTGTTAATATATGTTAAAATACAAAAAGTTTATACTATTCAACATAAATTCACATCTACTGCATAGGATCCTGGGCCTCATTGCGTATTCTGAGTCAAGGACAAAAACTCATACTATTTTCATACTTTGCATACAAAAAACCTTGCTTCTCCAAAAATCAATAAGTCAAATATTTGACTGCTCTGTATGCTCCGATTAGAGGATTCCCATCACTAAGGTCACTGTGTCCCACCTGCTTTTTCAAGCTTTTCACATTAACAGCCAATACCAAGGGGTGAATTTTCCTAGGTTTAAATGTCACCATCTGTTCTCATTGTAATGGTGACAAAACCATAAATGCGATTCAGTAGTGTTTTTATTCTGAGGATGATAAGAATTTGCCTGCTGTGAAAATACCAATAGTTCACCTTGTGTGACATTTTCCCATTTGAAAGTATCTGCTTCCATAAACTGAAAGCTAATGTGCCAGGAGGCTGTGCTCCTCAGCGACTTACAGGGGGTTCCAGAGGGAAACTCTGCCTCCAGATGGCCCTTGACTTGCCATGAGAAGTGAGCTAAACAAGCTCTTTCTTCATGGAGAATACCAATTATTAGCAATTAAGTGTATGCCAAGATAATTTGGATGCTGAAGATAATGAAATCACTACCTGACATCAAGAAGACATCTTAACAAGTGATGCTTTCCTCATAAGTATTTCACCATTGGGGAGAATCTCTGTTTCAGAGTTTATAAACAAATATTGCAGTAAGCCTGGATTCAAAGCCTGAGGTCTTCAATGAAGCAAGTCAATCCAAAAGAAACTTAGAGATCGAGTTACGCATTTTAATAAAAATAATAAAAGCTCTGGCCCTAGACACACATAAGGAAATGGTTCTATATATTCGTTTTATAAAGAAACACACGATTATACTATATCCCATGCATAGTTACCATTCAATAAGTGTGTGTTGTATATATCAGTTGGATACGAAAGTTGTAAGCAATCTACTCCAACCAATCAATTTAAGCATAAAAAAATAATTTGTTGAAAAGATGATACATACTTTTAGAGAATATACAGAGGGTCCAAGAAAACTGAAGAAAACACTAATATACATTGTCATAAATATGGCAGACACTATTCTAGGAGTTTTGCTTTAATTAACTCATCTAATCCTCAGAAAAAACCTATGAAGTACATGCTATTATTTCTTCTTTTTACATTTGAGGGAATTGAAGCAGAGAGAGATTAACCAACCTTCTCAAGCTAAGTTACAGGACTGATAAGTAGCAGAGTTGGGATTCAAGCTGGAATGTGAATGCAGCTAGTCTGGTCCCCGAGTCCAGGCTCTGGGCTGCCTCTCACAGACAACCAGGTCAGGAACAAAATCCAAAATTATGCCTTAACACTAGTCCAGTGGGAAACCACTGCTCTGTTTCTGGGCACAGACTCTACAGTTTGCATCACAAACTCCACTAACTCTGCACCCTGGACCCTGTCTCTAGAATGGCTGACAGTGTTAATTTGGAAAACCCAGTATAGCTACTGTTCCTGCCTAATCATCAGCAGAATGGATTTTCGCTGGTACCTTCTTTGTGTCACTAGCTTCTGATTTGGAAATTGGGGCAAATGCATCATATGCCTGTACCACAGCTACAAGAAAAGCTGGGAAGGCAGGTCTGACATTTTCTACTTAAGTACAAAGAGACAGGTTCTATCCTCATGGGAGGGAGGGCGGACTTCCACACACAGGAACATCCCAGGAAATTAGATGAGTGGTAGCCAAACTAAACGACAATGTATCGACTACATTCTGATGGTGGTAGTGGATACAATAAAGAAGAAAAAAGATTTATGAGCCAAAGACAGGACTTGATCTGGGCAACAAATGCTACAGAAAGCGTTTGATCTTTTCCTAGAATAGTCCCAATTGTAGAGCATAGCTGCCAAGGATGCGGATTCTAGGATCTATGCCCAAGCTAAAATAGTCAAGAAATGGTGGTAACGATGATTATGAAAATAATGATGATGCGGATGTGGACAAGAACAGGACAACAGTGCCTGGCGCAATGGAAGGACGTAATAAATAGCCTCTGCTCCGGGGGTTTCATTATCATCATTATTTATTCCAAGTCAAGAGGCTCTCGTAGCTCGGCTGGTGCATTCACACAACCAATATATCCTTAGTACCTATTACATACATTCCAGCGCAAGTCGGGCTCTAGAAATAAATATGAAGACAGAAAAAATAGGCCTGAGCTGCACATTCGCATGGAGCTTACAGTATATAGGGGAAGGAAGTGAGTAATCCAATCACCATACAAATACATGACATTATTATGATGCCAAGTGCTACAAAAGAGACGTACGTATATGGGACAGTGACTGTATGAGGAAATGCGATTTAGTCAGACAGGTCAGGGGAGTGGCCCTTTCTAAGTGGTGCTTCAGGGAAGACCTGGAGAGTAAGCAGGACTTCGCTGAGAGGTGAGACAGCAAAGGGCATTCCCTAGTTAGGTGGGACAGCTCAGACGGCTCCTGTCAGGGAGAATAAGCAGTATAAAGACGAGTCTGTGTCAAGAGAAAGCACACTGAATCCCAGGAGCTGAAAGGAGGCCAGTGTGACTAAAAAGGAAGCAGCAGGGACCGGATTATTAGAGACCCCCATACTATGTAAGGGATGCTTACCATCTCACGGCCAGGGTATAACACAACTGCACCATATTTCTCTTCTGTAACCAGCCTACTAATCCACCCTGGGATTGCTGGAATGTCACCACCATCTAAAGACGGGAACCTCGTGTGAGGAAGATCACTTATGTGGGTGGAAGATATTGTTAATACCCAATATTTCACGTGCGTTTTGTGAAGGCCTGAACTGTTTGAAATCTCTCAAATGCTTTAACAGACATCTATTGGCACTTCTGCCTTCCACTTCCCCACAAAAAGTGTTCTGAATCATAGAATCAAAGGATAAATTAAAGAGAGAAAGATCAAGGCCTTATCTAGCCTAATGTCCCTCATTTTCTAGTAGAGGGAGTCATGCTGGTCATCGGTGACAAAACCAGGACTATTACTCCAACTCCTAGATTTCCAACCCAGCGATCTTCCCACTACTCCCCTGCCACTCAGAAAATCCCATCTCTTTAATATGCCCAACAGTCAGAACTGGCTCAACACGCTGAGAAAGCCAGCCAGCCAGCTTCTCGCTGGTGAGCAGAAGCCTGCCTTGATATAAACAAAACTAACACGCAGCCTAATGAATCAGAAACTCAGGAGTAGGACATAGCAGGGGCTGTCAGGCTACATTTGTTTAACAGCTGTCAGCTATCCTCCAAAGCAGTTAAATCTTGATTAACTGGAAACTTCCCGTTTTTGTTCAAGACTCCACTTTCAAGAGGAATCAGATTATAAGCCAAGAACTGATATCGGAGGTTTTGTTATTTTTTTTCCATATTAAAAATAATAATTAGAGGAAATAAAAACTTCTACAGAGAACACTGGGTGACTCTCTTACGTTAATTCCATCAAACACAAAAATAAGTCATGGTCAAGATGGCAGCTCCAGAAAGGGGGGTTCTTTTCCTTCTTTTTCTTCGTTTTATTATTAGTTTCAGGCGTACAAAACAACATAGTGATTAGACATTAACATCCCTCACAAAGTGATAGATCCAACCAGTCTACCACCCCTCTGACATCGTGCATAGCTATTACAACCCCATTGACTATATTCCCTATGCTGTGCTTTACATCACGTGACTATATATTTTTTAAATTGTATTTCACATTCAATTTTATTTTATATTAGTTTCAGGTGTACAGCATAGTGGTTAGACATTTATGTAATTTATGAAGTGACCTTCCTGATAAGTCTAGTATGCATATGACACTATGGATTTTATACTGTTATTGACTGTATTCTCCATACTATATCTCACATCCCCATGACTATCTTGACACTACACATTTGTACTTCTTAATCCCTTCATCTTTATCATCCAATCCCCCAACACCTTTCTCATTCAGCAACCATCAGTTTGTTCTCTGTATCTATGAGTCTATTTCTGTTTATTTTTTTGTTCGTTTATTCTGTTCTTTAGGTTCCACATGAACAGTGAGATTATATGGTATTTGTCTTGCTCAGTCTGATTGATTTCACTTAGCCCAATACCCTCTAGGTCCATCCATGTTGCCACAAATGATAAGATTTCATTCTTTTTTATTGCAGAGTAATACTCTATTGTATAAATGTACCACAATTCCTTTATCCAGTCATTTTATTGATGGGCATTTCGGTTGTTACCATATCTTGGCTATTGTGAATAGCGCTGCAGTAAACATTGGGGTGCATATAGCTTTTCGAATTAGTGTTTTGGATGTCTCTGGATAAATACCCAGAAGTGGAATTGCTGGATCATAAGGTAGTTCCCTTTTTAATATTTTGAGGAACCTCCATACTGTTTTCCGTAGTGGCTGCATCAATTTGCAATCCCACCAACAGTGCACAAGTGTTCCCATTTCTCCACATCCTCACCAACACTTGTTTTTTGTTGATTTCAAAGGTTGGACAATTAAATTTGCAAACTCATCCTAGAAAAATTGCTACATACCTCATTGCTGAATAACACTATGATCACCTTCGAAGTACTCCCCTTGGGAAGCTATGTACCGACACTAGCTGCTAGTCCACCCTTCAAAGCAATTTGGGAACTCTTTTTCTGGAATGGCCATCAGAGCTGTCAGCATATTACCCTTGATGTCCTGAATGTCATCAAAATTTCTTCCTTTCAATGTTTCCTTTATCTTCACATAAAAAAAGAAGTCACTGGGGGGCCAGATCAGGTGAGTAGGAAGGATGTTCCAATTCAGTCCTTTATTTACTGACTAAAACCTCCCCCACAGACAGTGTTGTGTGACCTGGTGCACTATTGTGATGTAAGAGCCATAAATTGTTGGGGAAAAGTTCAGGTCGTCTAACTTTTTTATGCAGCCTTTTCAGTACTTCCAAATAGTAAACTTGGTTAACTGTTTATCCAGTTGGTACAAATCCATAATGAATAATCCCTCTGATATCAAAAAAGGTTAGCAACATCATTTCAACAAGTATGTACTCTGAATTGTCAGACTTCCTATTGAAGATGGCCATTCTGACAGGTGTACGGTGATATCTCATTGTGGATTTTATTTGTATTTCCCTGATGATTATTGACATTGAGTGTCTTTTCATGTCTATTGGCCATCTATCTGTATGTCCCCTTTGGAGAAATGTCTATTCAGTTCCTTGGCCCATTTTTCATTTGGCTTGATTTTGTTTGTTTGTTTGTTTTTTGGTTGGTGTTAAATTGTATGATTTTTTTATAAAGTTTGGATACTAACCACTTATCAGAAGTGTCATTGGCAAATATGTTCTCACATTCAGTAAGATGTCTTTTGTTTGTTGATGGTTTCCTTTGCTGTGCAAAAACTTTTTAGTTTGATGTAGTCCCATTTGTTTATTTTTTCTTGTTTCCCTTGCCTGAGGAGATAACATCAGTAAAAACACAGAGCAATGTCTGAGAGTTTACTTCCTATATATTCTGCTAGGAGATTTATGGTTTAGGGTCTTGTATTTTTACAATGCTTTAAAAAAGTATTTTTAAATCTTTAGTCCATTTTGAGTTTATCCTTGATATGGAGGAAGAAGGTGGTCCAGTTTCATTTTTTTGTATGTATCTGTCCAGTTTTCCCAAAACCATTTATTGAGTAGACTGTCTTTACCCCATTGTATATTCTTGCTTCCTTTGTCATAGATTAAATGACCATATAGGCATGTATTTATTTCTGGGCTCTCTATTCTGTTACATTGATCTATGGGTCTATTTTTAATGCCAATCCATGTTATTTTGATTACTATGGCCTTGTAGAATAATTTGATATATGGTAGTGGGATACCTCCAGCTTTTTTCTTTTTTTTGTCCTGCTGTGGATATTCAGGTTTTTTTATGGTCCCATATAAATTTTAGGATTAGTTGTTCTAGTTCTGTGAAAAATGCCATTTTGATAGGGACTGCATTGAATCTATAGATTGCTTTGGGTAGTATGGACATTTTAACTATATTAATTCTTCCTATCCATGAGTATGGTATATGTTTCCATTTATTTATATATTCTTTAATTTCTCTCTTCAATGTATTATAATTTTCTGAATATAGTCTTTGATTTCCTTGGTTAAATTCCTAGGTATTTTTTTATCCATTTGTAAATGGAATTGTTTTCTTAATGTCTCTGATAGTTCATTATTGGTGTATAAAAAGGCAACTGATTTCTGAATATCAATTTTGTATCCAGCTACTTTTACTGAATTCATTTATCAGTTCTAATAGTTTTCTGGAGGAATCTTTGGGGTTCCCTACACATAGTTTCATGTCATCTGCAAATAATAACAGTTTTACTTCTTCCTTTGCAATTTGGACGCCTTTTACTTTTTTTTTCTTGTGTGACTTCTGTGGCTAGGACTTTGAGTACTGTGTTGAATAAAAGTGGTAAAAGTGGACATCCCTGTTTTGTTCCTGATCTTCAGGAGAATGCTTTCAGCTTTTCCTCATTGAGTATATTAGCAGTGGGTTTGTCATATATGGCCTTTATTATGTTGAGATATGTCCCTCTTTTCCCATTTTTCTGAGAGTTTTTTCATAAAATGATGCTGGATTTTGTCAAATGTTTTTTCTGCATCTATTGATGTGACCATATGATGTTTATTTTTCATTTTTTACATGGTGTATCACATTAATTGATTTGCAGATATTTAAACAACCTTGCATACGAGAAATAAATCAAAGTGGGGTTCTTTCAAGTGGCAAAGGAAATACTCTCTACAACACTGAGCACTTCTGCAGCAGCCTACAGAGGACAAACTGAGTCACAGGCAGGTCACAGAGTTAAAAACTAGGAGAGTAAATCCCTGCACATCCCCTGACACAATCCTGCATCAGCGTTGGGCCATTAATAAGTTTGATAACTGGTAACAAAGAAGTTAATTAATCTCATTCTTTTAATATCAATATTAGATATAAGAAGATATTGATATTAGCTTTCACATAGGATATTGATATTGTCACATAGGATAAAACATTAGTGTAAAACTGTATCAATAATTCAAAGCTTTTGGGACAACAGTTTTTTAAATCTAGTATCATCTTCAAATGGGTAGAACTGAAAATGCTAAAATGAGTTGTTCATTGCCTCAATTTCTGTAAAAAGACAGGATTTCTAAAACCTTCATACCTCCTTGGGTTATATTGTAATCTTTTGTTATATTCTCTCATTTTTGCCAAAATGGTCACCATCTATGTTTATCCAGTGCTATGACTGAATTCTGCCACCCGAAAATTCATATTTTGAAGCCCCAATGCCCAATGTAACTGTATTTAGAGATTGGATCGTTAGGGGGTAATGAAGGTTAAATGAGGTCATAACGATAGGGCCTTAATCCAATAGCATTTACAGGTCTTATAAGAAGAGAGAACTTCCTCCTCCCCATCCCACCTCCAAGCTAAGAAGAGGGCCCTCATCAGGAACCAAATTGGTCCATGCTTTGATCGTGGATTTCCTAGACCAATGTGGGAAAATTAATTTCTGTTGTTTAGCTACCCAACCTTTGGTATTTTGTTATGGCAACCTCAACTTACTAAGATATCAAGCTCTCTGCATTTGTTTTTGACTTATTGGAGCAAGATGAATGCTACTTCGAACCATTCAAGCGAAGAGAATGGAAGTCATCATCTTTACCACCATCATCAAGAAAACAGGCATTGAACAGGCATATGTGTCAACCACCCTTTTACCTAATATCTCATTTAAAATTTGTTTGCCTATTACTATCCTTACATTGCAGAAAAAGAAATGGTGGATTGGAGTGCTTCAATAGTAAAAGAGATTTAAACCCATACAGTCTTGTTCTAGAGCCCAAGCTTTTAAATACTACACTATAATTTAACTTTTATGTTAGGATGACATTTTTTAATCCTCAATGTTTTAATGTTTTCATTCCTTACATATCTTTTCTTATTTTCCAAGTACTAGTCTATATTAATTGATTATGAGTGCTATCATTTTTACATAACATGCTATTCCAGAACTGGCTAATTCAATTCTATGAGGAGAGAAAAGCAGACACTGACTGCATCTGAGGTATACTAACATTTTTATATACAAATTCTTTCTGCATGAATTCCCTGTTATATCTTAATAAAGGTATATGTATATAGCCTCAAAATTAACCAAAGTTGATCGTGATTAGCAAAAGATAACCACAACAGACCATCTTAATTTCTAATATTTCTCCTCTTCTAAAAGCTGATTTACATTGAATTCACTATCGGATTAAACGACCTGGCCTGCTGAGAGCTTTGCTATACCATTCAGGCATCCAGAAACACTGAAAATGCACTAGCACATCTGCCAGAAGCTTGTGACGCCAGGATTGTCAGAGCGAGAATGATTTAGTACTAATTGCTATGCCCTTGATAGTCCCAGGCTACAAGGTTTACCCATCTCAGTAAGATGGAGGAGGTGAGGTAGCATGTGAGGGCAGATGAAGGAAGCAGCACGATCTTCTCTGACAGCTGAACAACAAGACAATCAGTAACAGTGCTGATCGTCCTACCACGTTAGCAGAGCCACTTCCTTATCAAGCTTTGACCTAATGTTTTGCTGGCTGACCAGATGACTCCCCCTCCCCTTCCCACAGGTTATTTTCAAAATGCCTGCCTGAGCCTCCTCTGTTCTCTCTGCTCCACATTGCTGAACTATACCAGCCTTCTTCTCTTTCATGGATCATATCATCCTTAAATACAGATTTTAAACTGTCTTAAGATGGAATGAGAGACTTCTAGTTTCCTTGATTCTAATCCCCTTGCAACAGGGTACATTTTTCTTATCTGTGTCATTAATCAATAAAGGTGCTGACGAGAGAGTCACTCAATATTATGAGCCATTCAGTTGAGCTGTAACATTGCTCCGGAAAAATTCAGAATAAGAAGTCGTCAGGCTTCATAAAATTGATCTTACCCCAATAAAACTTGGTTAAGGAGTCCTTCTTCATTTGTCATCGGGAAAATCCAAGAGCAAGGAAAACACAGCTTAGAAGCAGCCTTATAAAATTAATAATATTACTTTTGCAGTAAATCAAACCCATGGGAGATTTCAGAAGTTATACCTAGAAGTCAACCTGAAAGTTCAATTTAAAGGCGTTTAAAAAAAAGAAAAGTAAAGTCAGGCTGACAGCCCTAAGCTAGGCCTATCAGAAGGCTTAAGTCAGTAAAATCTTAAAAGACATTCTTTAAAATGACACAAGTTTAAAATCCAGTAGGTAGCACATTTAACCTGCTAAAGAAGACAGAAATTAAGCATTACAGAATATCCTCCTGATGCTTTTCAGAAGTATTACCATCTGTGAAACTGCAGAGACTGTTCCACTGTCGAAGGACCAGCTTCCTGAGACTCGGGTATATTTCTGAATACCTGGGAAAGCTCTACAAAGGCGTAACAGAAACTATCACTAAGTTAAGCACTCCAACAAATTAAACATGCTCCTAACTTTTCTGGTAACACCTGGCCTGCAGTTGAAAATTTTTTCTAGGTCCATCCTCCCTCTGCTATCCAACAAGCTACTTTTAGCTCTAATTGTGAATAAACTTTTCTTTTTCTTTTAATGGAAGTTTGAGAAACAGAGCCCCCAAACAGTGTGGAGACCACAACAAAAGCCATCTTCACTGGTTTATGTGTTACTGCCGCCACCAGATGGCGAACAGAGGCCGCAACAATGAGGCTTCAAAAATAATGGGTTGAGGGAGTCTCTGCACTGGGTCTCTGCACCCCTCACGTCCTCTTCTGCTTCAAGAAGTCCCTTTGCACCCGTATGATGATTAACTTTATGTGTCGGCTTGGCGAGGCTATGGTGCCCACTCGTTTGGTCAAACACGAATCTACGCATTGCTGTGAAAGTACTTTACCGAAGGTACATTGGCAAGCAGCAGTTGTAAATAAAGGAGATTACTCTTGATAACGTGACTGGGCCTCACTCCATCACTTGAAGGCCTTAAAAGCTACAAGTTTTCCAGAGAAGAAAGAATTCTGCCTCAACATTGTAATACAGAACTCTCACCTGAGTTCCCAGCATGATGGCCTGCCCTACAAATTATAGACTCCAAACTGCAACTTCAGTTCTTGCCTGAGCTCCCAGGTCCACCCCACAGATGTCAGACTTCAGTCTCCTCAATCATATAAGGCAATTCCTTAATCTCTCTCTCTCTCTCTCTCTCTCTCTCTCTCTCTCTCTCTCTCTCTCCCTCTCTCTTCTCTTTCCCTCTCTCTCTCGTTCCCTCTCTCCCTCTCTTCCCTCCCCTTTTTTCTCTCTCCATAGTATTTCCATTCGGTTTGGTTTCTCTGGAAAACCCTGACTCATGCAACCTGTTTTAACTATCGGGCTCAGGAAATATTTGGAAAATCACTGGGGTAGAAAATCAAACAAAAAGGAACATCCATAATAAAAGTCTTTAAATAAGAATAAAGCAGAACACTCTATATATTTTGTTTTTCAACAAAGGCTAACCTTTTTCATCCATGCACCCTTTTCAGTGTTTTACTAAAAATGACATTTTTAACCAAGAACAAATGAAACGTAAACTATATGTGTCATTTCTCTTTTCTTTAGGCATTTTGTCCAATTGAAAGGACACACTGTATATTGAAAGGATATATTGGGTGTCACTGAAAAGATACTTTAATCTACATATTCAGAGATTTCGCTAAGCATTAATTATCCATTGCTGTGTAAATACCTCTACATTTTATTATCTCACAGTTTCTGAGGTGTGCCTTCGCTAGGTGGTTCTGGTGCAGGGTCTCTCATTAAGTTACAGTCAACATGGTGGCAAAAGCTGAAAGCATCTGAACACTTGACTAAAACTGGAGATCTGTATGCAAGAGTATTCATTCACATTGGCTAGTAGCCTCAGTTCCTCCTAGTTATTGGGAGGACGTCTCAGTTCTTCTTCACGTGGAGCTTTCCAAAAGGCTGCTTGAGTGTCCTCATAACATGGCAGATGTTTTCTCTTAACATGAGTGATCCAAAAGCAAGAAAAAGTAGGACACCACAATGCCTATTATGAGCTAGTCAAATACCATTACTTCTACCATATTCTGTCCGTTAGATAGCCACACTCCACCTATTGACAGAACAGTATCAAAGAGTTTTCAGACATATTTTAGAACCACCATAGAGTGTGAAATCATACTCTTGATTTGATGCTTGAGCTTTAATTGGCCTTTGTTTCTCTTAATTTTATCCTTATTTTTGGGAATGAGAATTAGTTTGTTTCTTTTTATCCTGTAAGTCTCTCAATGTGTAGACTCTGTCTATACTTTTTCATTCCTACTCCTTGTAGGAATGAAACTGGACACTTCATCTCATTTTAACAGCAGCCAATACACACAACATACTATTAGCTTTCTGTTTGAGCTCTTCCCCTCCAGGTACAAGTTCATTAGGTACATGATCTCTTCACAGATGTTTCATCTTCTTGAGCTACGGCAAATCATAGGTCACTGGCAGGCTATTAGACTAACTGTTCTTGGTTCCAGTGTAGTAGTCAACCTTCATGGAGGAGGTTGTTGGTACTGATGGTGGGGCTCTTTATGTAACCTGACTATTCAACAGGCAGAGGCGTTTCTCTTAGAAGGGCTGTAGGTTTGGCAGGCATGCTGCACTGGGGCCTATTTAGCTCACTTAAAAACCTAGTCAACTTATCACTGTACAGGAAGTCATCATTTGTGAAAAAGATCAGTTGTGAGAGCATCTTGGACTCTCCTCAGAAAAAAATGCTTAAATTGTGGCTAAAAAGGTCCATTTAAGAACAGCATTTTATCCAACCCCTAATCTCACAATTGATTATTTTCTTTCTTTTTTTTTTTTTTTTTTTTTAAAGATTTTTTTATTGGGGAAGGGGAACAGGGCTTTATTGGGAAATGGTGTGTACTTCCAGGACTTTTTTCCAAGTCAAGTTGTTGTCCTTTCAATGTCAAGTTGTTGTCCTTTCAATCGTAGTTGTGGAGGGCGCAGCTCAGCTCCAGGTCCAGTTGCCATTGCTAGTTGCAGGGGGCACAGCCCACCATCCCTTGCGCGGGAGTCGAAATGGCAACCTTTTGGTTGAGAGGACGCACTCCAACCAACTGAGTCATCTGGGAGCTCAGTGGCAGCTCAGCTCAAGGTGCCATGTTCAATTTTAGTTGCAGGGGGCGCTGCCCACCATCCCTTGCGGGACTCGAGGAATTGAACTGGCAACCTGTGGTTGAGAGCCCACTGGCCCATGTGGGAATCGAACCGGCAGCCTTCGGAGTTAGGAGCAGGGAGCTCTAACCGCCTGAGCCACCTGGCCGGCCCCTCACAATTGATTATTTTCAATCAATTAATACCTTTCAAGTAATCCTGCATAAGGTAGAGGGAAGGAAAACGACATTTATTGCTCTCTTCTCTTGTGTTGAGGGCTATACTATCCGCCATCCAATTTCACCCTCACATCAGAACTATAAGGTAGACATTATTATCTTCATTTATAGATGAAGAAACCCAGTCTCAGGAAATTTAAATAACTCATCCCAAATCATACTACTAGCGAAGTTAATCTCAAGCCCAAGCTATCTTAACTCCAAATTCCATTGTGGTAAGTAAGCTGTGCTGGTAGTAACAAATCCAAAATCTGAGTGACCTACCACATTATTTTTTGTTCATATGAAATAAAAGCCAAATGTTGAGTCAAGCTCTGTTTCATGTTGTAGGTCTGCTCTACATGTCTTCTCATACTGGGATTCAAGCATAAGGAACAGTCGCTGTCTGAAACGAATTCAAACCAAATCACACAAACCACATTTAAAGTTTCTGCTTAGAGTTGGTATACAACAAGTCTACACATGTTCCACTGACCAAAGTTAAGTCACATACAAGCCTTACTGTGGGGGGCAG
Organism: Rhinolophus ferrumequinum; assembly: GCF_004115265.2. NCBI lineage: Eukaryota > Metazoa > Chordata > Mammalia > Chiroptera > Rhinolophidae > Rhinolophus > Rhinolophus ferrumequinum. The sequence goes on along the minus strand of NC_046286.1, from coordinate 24,995,888 downwards.
AGTACACTCTGCCTACTAGAAGTTACTAGAGATCACATGGCTAAGGATGTGGATGCACATCTCCTGTAAGATTTTTAAAATGTCTCCCAGGAAAAGAGAAAATGTATTCCATGTAAGAAGAAAAGTCAAGTAAGTAAGCGATAGGTAGAGGAGCCAAACTGCAAGTCATTAATGTTGTCCACCAAGCAACTGCAGCTCCCTCCCGGGGCACCTGGAAGGACTGTACTTTCTCATCCCACTAATGTCATGTGGCCAAGTAACTAGTGTTGGTCAATGAGATATGAGCCAAAGTGCCATGTCACTTCTGGGTGAAAGCTGTATAAGCTGGTACATGATTGGGCACTTCCTTGCCTAACAGTGATTCAAATGGTGACTGCAGCTTGGGTGCTGAAATGAGGGCAATACGACACAGAGCCCCCAACCAATCTGTGATGAATAGAAATTATGTAGATCATTTCTGTTACCTCAACATAAATTAGCTTATTTTGACTAATGTATAAGTCAATTAGATTATTTCCCTTAAGAATGTAATTTAAGAAATAGAAAGGACTGGGTGATAAGAGATGACAAATGCTAAGGCTGAATCTAAGATGCTTTATGACAAGCCAAAACTAAATTATGAGTAAGCAGAAGCTATGAGACATGAAAAAAGGGGGAGAAAAAGTAAAAGATGACAAAGGTAGTATACAGTTAGAATATTAAAAATGTAGCAGACACAAAGAAAGAAACAGACACAACAGGCTCTTGAGGTCATGTGGCTCATAAGCATGTTGATGAGAGTTTCCAAACCCTAGACCTGTCTTTATTGCTGCAGCTTTCTGGCCCTATTCAGGATTAATTAACCATTACAATCCCCTATTTTTCTCAAAACGCCCAAGTGAGTTTTCAATGAAAAAATGTGGGAGAAAATGAGACCTATTAGATGTTCTAAGATAATTACTGAGAAAAAAATTCTAGGGTGACTCCAATTACCAATAATGATTCACTTCCTAATATAAGCATTACATTTTTTTCCTTATATCAAATTTAGTTAAGGTAATGTGAACACATAATCAAAAATATCAAATATATACACATACATAAACTCATTGAATATCTCCTACTAAATATCACCTAGGTAAATTTCAGGAAAATGGAAAAGTAAGGCAACAATAAGAAAAGACTCTCCCAGAATCAAAATCCTAAAACAAAAGGAGAATCTCACCTTCCTAAAAAGTGTTCTTATTTGTAAAGAAAACTTGATTCTTTTATAAACACATGCTGATCATGTACAACCTCCCAAGAAAAGCCTTAATCACATGAAAGTATCTGCTATAATACTGGGTTCAGAACCGGAATTCAATAATATTTGGTTGACTGATTGATCATATAAATCATTCGGGAAAGCATTTGCTTTATAAATCACTTAGTACATACATTTATACTTCAGATCTCAGACAAAAAGCTAGTGGTGATGACTACATTGGTTGACTATTGGGCCAGATGCTGTAATTCTAGATCTAAAATATGAAGAGAAATTAGTGTATTAAATTAGGCATATGATTGGGGAAACTGAATAGCTCAAGAGTATATTGAGCTTAATTTAGACTTGGCATGAGTTTAAACACATGCCAAGTCTTACTGACTGAAAAGCTACTTCATATTTAGCACAAGACTTTTCATAGGGAAGAAGCAAAAAACAGTCAAAAAGTATTTTATAAACTATGGTACAGTATTAAAGCACTGAATTTTTCAGTAAATTCAAACAGTAAATTGGCCGAGTGGATAACAAACCATACAATATTAGTTTCCAACAGGTTTGGGTATTAGAGACTGAAAAGAACTAATAACCAAAAAGTTATGTGGTTTTTTTCAATTGCATTTTTATGAATCAATACATTTAAAGTTGCTAACTTTCTGACAGTTATAATCTGTATGCTTACCTATTCCTTAAATCTTATTTCTGTGTTTAATTCAGCTAGGATGATGGACAGATAGGAAGATAACAAAATTTATACTTAATTGATTTTTAAAATATTGGATACATTTTCACCTTTAAGTGACAGGCTCTCTGGAATGACATGTGACAGGTAAAAGTAAATGAAATAAAACTGAATTACCCTTGTCATCAATCTTGTTTCTTTGTGTAGTAAATCTAGTTTGGGAGTGACACGTTCTGAATTTTACTATTCAAGCCCTAAATGAATCGGATGGTCTCTTCCACAATGATAGCTCTAGCACAGCAGTGATATATTTCCTCGTTTTAATTAACCTAATGGTCTATTCACCGATCATACTTGGAAGTCTATTTCATTACCCTAAATTAACATTTTCTTTCCATTAAAGTTACAGATAATAAAAAAAGACATTGCTTTCATGTGTGGTTTACAACACGTTTAATCTATAGTACTCCTTTGCTTAGTGATTTCTAGCACTTAAATTCTCTTTGAAAAGCACTTAGAACTACTAGCAGCATGATAATTTATTTACTCATATACAGGGAGGACCATTAATAAGGAAAATAAAAACGCAATATTTCAACAATAAAAATACTTATTCATTAGCTCACTGAAAGCAATTCTAAGGTGTTGATTGATCTCATTTTAAAAGGTATTATGATTCTCCTTAAAGTAAATGGATTTGTATTTATGTAAAATAACTGAATAATCCTGTCACATTTTGTCATTTTATTTTCTTTGCAAGTAGAAGATTAGTTTCTCAAGTTTAGAGTCAAATATAAGAATAACAATAAAGTAATTTTAATTGTTCAAGAGGACTGTTTAATGTGAATATTTGCCAATTTAGTGAGAAATTATTTGATCATAATTATTTGACACACATTCAGCACATAAGTCCAAACTCTTTCTGTAGAAATTTACATACATATCAGCCTATGTTTTAAAAAAAATTATTTACTTAAGTGTGTTTTTCCAGGACCCATCAGCTCCAAGTCAAGTAGTTGTTTCAGTCCAGTTGTAGGGGGCGCAGCTTACATTGGCCCATGTGGGGATCGAACTGGAAACCTTGTTAAGAGCAGTACGCTCTAACCAACTGAGCTAACCGGCCGCCCCCCAGGCTATTATTTTTTTCACTTTCCAAATTAATCCCTGTTCATCAAAATGAAAATATAAACCTCAATTTGTTTTAAAACATAAGCTCAGAAGTGTTAACTATTAAACAAAAGTGCATTCCTTTGAAGTCTCTTCCTCATTCCATTAATCCCAACTCTATGTCAGAATTTACTCTCAAAAACTATGCTGCTTCAAAGAAACGATACATTTTAAGTGAACATTCTATTTTCATTACATGATATTGTGAAACTCTTGTTGATTAAAAAATGTAGCTACCTTATAAAGGTGATTGGATTTAAAATTGATCTATTTTGATTAAAATTTCTTGTCAGGAACACATCTTAAGTGTTAGATTTTTCTATAGAAAATTCTACATAGCATTATCTTAATAAATAGTCTTAGAGGTTTGCACTTTAGAAAGTGCTTGTTATACATTTGGAGACAGTATGTTTTCGATTCTTTCAAATTGACTTCAGAAAATTGAATGCTGATTTGATTATTTCACTTTCCAAAACTGAATGAAACAAACACTGTAACACTTCAAGATGAACTATCCCCAAAACTAACCTTGGAAGCCTGGTAATATTTTTGCTGTCAATTAGGATAACACCAAAAACAAAAGGTTATTCATTCCATTTTTCTTCCATGATTAATACATAAAACTATGTTGTCAAAACATACACAGTTGACCTTTGAACAACTCGGCAGATAGAGGCACCGACACCCCCCCAAACACACACACAGTCAAAAGTCAATATGTAACTGTGACTTCCCCAAAACTTAGCGACTATACAGTCATCCCTCACTATCTGCGGGGATTGGTTTCAGGACCCCCACAGGTACCAGAATCCGAGTATTTCAACTCCCTTATATAAAATGGCATAGAACAATTCATACAGTCAGCCCTCCACATCTGTGGATTTCCAACGAGTACTGAAAACATTGTTTTTGATCCACGGTTCCTTGAATCTGTGAATTTGAAATTTGGGGATATAAAGGGCTGACACTGTATATTACTGAAAAAAAATATGCATGTAAGTGGATCTGAACAGGTCAAATCTGCATTGTTCAAGGGTCAACTGTATATATATTTTTTTGAGTTTTGGGACATTTTAATACAAAGGTAGAAGGTTTTCCTAATGTCTTAACACTTCCTCAATTTGAAATGACTCATTTGAAACATAAATTCTTTCTACATGTATAGAAGCTACTGCTGAGAAGCTTAATTTAACAGTCTCCTAAAATTGAACAGTCTCCTTCAATCTATATCTTCTCTCTGCCTTGCTTCTTTGGCCTTCCATTAGAATGCTTCACACTATCTCATTCTCGTCAACTTTATTTCCATCTGTGTTCCTAACAGGCTCTTTGCTTCAGCTAAATCAACCTAATTATTATCTCCCAGTGCTTATTTTGTTCATCACAACTTCGTACCCATTCTCTCAGGAATTCCTGTCTTCCTTTTCCTCTCCATCTTCCCAAATCCTGCCCATCTTCAGGACACAGCTTAATACTTATCTCTTAGTTTTGGAGCTTAAGAACCTGACTTTCCTTTGAATCTCTAGAAATTTATGGCTGCATAAAGTGTTGCTTTGCTCTTCAATTGTTTTGTATGTGTGTCAATTCTGTGATCAGCTACCTGAGAGCAATAGGGACCAGATTTAGCACCACATACAACATCCAGAAGCATTATCTCCATGAATCTCCATGTATGCATCTGAATATATTATGTCAATCTCCAGAGCTGAATAAAAGTAAATAGGCCCAGCCCTACAGCAAAAAGTCACTAAAGCCATTTAGAACTTTCATATATCATACACTTTTATACATTACAGAATTTGATGGAAAGATGATTGGAAAGAAAGAAGTAAAACTGTCATTATTTGCAGATGACATAATACTGTATAGAGTGAACCCTAAAGATTCCACCAAAAAACTATCAGACCTAACAAATGAATTCAGTAAGGTAGATGGATACAAAATTAATATGCAGAAATTGGTTGCATTTTCATACACTAATAATGAACTATCAGAAAGAAAAATTAAGAAAAATTTGCAGTTGGATCAAAATACCTAGAAATAATTTTAACCATGGAAGTAAAAGACATGTACTTGGAAAAGCATGAGACACTGAAGAAAGAAATTGAAGAAATAAATAAAAGGAAATCAAGACAAATAAATGGAAACATATACATTGCTCATGGATAGGCAGAATTAACATTGTGAAAATGTCCATACTACCCAAAGCAATCTATAGAATCAATGCAATCTCTATCAAAATACTAAAGGCATTTTTCACAGCACTAGAACAAATAATCCTAAAATTTATATTGAACCACAAAAGACTCCAAATAGTCAAAGCAATCTTGAGAAAGAACAAAGTTGGAGGTATCGCGCTACCTGATATCATACTATATGACAAGGCTACGGTAATCAAAATAGTACTGTACAGGCATAAAAACAGACACATAGGTCAATAGAACAGAATAGAGAGCCCAAAAATAAACCCACGCATATGGTCAATTAATCTTTGACAAAGGAGGCATGAATACATAATGGGGTAAACACAGTCTCATCAACAAATTTTGCTGGGAAAGCTGAACAGATATATACAAATAAATCAAACTAGACCACCTTTTTATACCATACACAAGAATAAACTCAGTATGGATTAAAGATATAAAAAGACCTGAAACCATAAAACTCCTAGAAGAAAACATAGGCAGTAAACTCTCTGACATTGCTCCAAGCAATATTTTGGGGGGATGTGTGATTTCCAGCAAGGGAAACAAAAGAAAAATGAACAAATGGGACTACATCAAACTGAAAAGGTTTTGCATAGCAAAGAAAACCATCAACAAAATGAAAGGACAACCTACTGAATGGGAGAAGATATTCACCAATGATATATCCAATAAAGGATTAATATCCAAAATACAGAGGGTGCCAAAAAAATGTATGCACATTTTAAGAAGGGAAAAATCTGCATTAAAACTGTAATATTCAATATTTGCCAATAACAAAAGATGAATAACAAGTCATGTGTGTACATTTTTTTTGGCACCCCTGGTACATAAGGAATTCATACTACTTAACACCAAAAAGACAAACAATCCTATTGAAAAATGGGCAGAGGACCTGAATAGACATTTCTCAAAAGAGGACATACAGATGGCTGATAGACGTATGAAAAGATGCTCAACCTCGTTAATCATCAGGGAAATGCAAATTAAAACCACAATGAGATAGCACTTCAGACTGGTCAGGATGGCTGTCATCAATAAATCAACAAACATTGGTGAGGATGAGGAGAAAAGAGAACCCTGGTGTACTGTGGGTGAGATTCTAAATAGGTACAACCACTATAGAAAACACTATGGAGGTTCTTCAAAAAATGAAAAATAAAATTATCATATGACTCAGCAATCCCACTTCTCTGTATTTATCTGAAGAAATCTAAAACACTAATTCAAAAAGATATATGCATCCTTACGCTCACTGCAGCACTAAGTACAATAGCCAAGATATGGAAGCAACTTTAGTGTTCATCGATAGACAATTGGATAAAGAAGATGTGTTAACATATATTCAACAGACTATTACTCAGCCATAAAAAAGAATGAAATCTTACCATAACTTGTGACAACATGGATGGACCTAGAGAGTATTATGCTAAGTGAAATATATCACACAAAGAAAGACAAATACCAGATGATTTCACTTATTTGTGTAATCTAGAAAACAAAATAAGCAAACAAACAGAACAGAAACAGACTCATAGATACAGGGAACAAACTGATGGTTGCCAAATGGGAGGAAGGTTCCAGGGCTGGGTGAAAAAGGTGAAGGGATTAAGAAATACAAATTGGCAATTACAAAATAGTCATGGGGATGTAAAGTACAGCATACAGAATACAGTCATTATTGACTATACTCTCTAGAGAATATGGTCATAATTATGTATGGTGTCAGGTACTAGAGTTACAGAGCAGATCACTTTGCAAGTTATAGAAATGTCTAATCACTATGTTGTACACCTGAAACTAATATTGAATGTCAGCTGTAATTGAAAAACAAATTTTTAAAAATATTGGCAAACAAATGAGCTTAAGATATACAACAGTCCCCCCTTATCCACAGGGGATATGTTCCAAGAACCCCTCCTGCCCCGGTGGATGCCTGAAACTGTGACTAGTACTGAGCCCTATATATAGTACCCTGTTTCCCCGAAAATAAGACCTAAGCGGACCATCAGCTCTAATGTGTCTTTTGGAGCAAAAATTAATATAAGACCCGGTATTATACTTTATTTATTATATTATATTTATTATTTATATTATATTATATTATATTATATTATATTATATTATATTATATTATATTATATTATATTATATTAAAAACCGGGTCTTATATTATAGTAAAATAAGACCGGGTCTTATATTAATTTTTGCTACAAAAGATGCATTAGAGCTGATGGTCCGGCTAGGTCTTATTTTCAATGAAACACGGTATGTTTTTTCCTATACATATACCTATGTTAAAGTTGAAATCTTTTCCATTTTAACTCAGCACTTATCACGCACTGTGGCCATAACTTTTGCAGTTTGAGGTGCGACAGCAAAAATAGCACACATTTCTTTTTTCTTCTTCACAATTTCACAGATAGAAAATCTGTTCTTACCATAGGTCTTAGCAACCTCAGCATATGATTTTTTTCTTTCCTCATTAAATCAAGAATTTTCACCTTTAAAAAAAAAGCACTTATGGGTTCTCTTTGGCACATGTGAATTGTCAGCATCTATACTCTTGTGCTTTGGGCCATTATTAAGTAAATTAAGGGTTACTTGAACACAAGCACTGTGATACCAAGACAGTCAACTTGATAACCAAGACAGCTACTAAATGACTAATGGGCAGAGAGCATATACAGCGTGGATATGCTAGACAAAGGAGATGATTCATGTCCAAGGCAAGAAGTGGGATGGCACAATATTTCATCGTACTACTCAGAATGGCTCACAATTTAAAACTTATGAATTGTTTATTTCTGGAATTTTCCAGTTAGTATTTTCAGACTGCAATTGACCACAGGTAACTGAAACCATGGAAAGCAAAACCACAAATAAGGGGGAACTACTCTACCTTGAACATTTTTTATTCAGGTAGTTAAAAAACAAAAAATGTCTCAAGGATATTTTTAATAAATAAATATTTTGTCCTAAATGCTATGAAAACTGAAGTTACAATCACTATTCCATGAAGATTACTTTATTTTGTATCACTTCTTCTGTTCTGGATAAAACTGATTTCACTCTCAGCCTTAAGGGTAGGTCTGAACTGGCCTCAACCAATCAGCGTGATCTCATCCCTGTTGCTACAATCTTTGATTCAGGAATGAACACATGACCTGTGTTGGTCCCATCAGCATATGCGTAAAACCAAAATGTTGATTCTCTTTCCCTCTGAACCATGTGGGTGTGTGGGTGTGAAGCCTGGCAGTGCTGTAGCCATTTTGCTACTACAAGGAAAATACCCAGAGCCAAGAGAATCACAAAGAAATGGAGTCAGAGTCTGGCAGGCCTAAACCTGCCAACTCTGGACTTTAACCATTATATAAATAGATATATTCCCACACTTATTGAAGCTATTCTGAGACAAGTTTTCTATTACCTGCAACTAAAAAGAAATGTCACTCATCATTTTGAGGCACAAAAAAGACTTAAGGCCATAGGTTTAAGAACAGAAAAGACTCCTTTATCCTCAAAAGGGTCAAGATGCTGAAGTTTCATGACAGGAATTTTCACACACAATGCTGACTAGGCCTGCAGCTCCTCCTGACCCCAGCCCTGGCTCTGGGACAGTAAATACCAAGCAATGGCTTTGTGTGCCTGTGCATGCTGAAGAAGCTGGAATGAAAGAGCTGGAAAGATTATGGCTGAGCCTCCCTCCACCATTACAAATACATGCTAGACCAACTGTGACAGCACATGAGGCATTAGGCTGCAGGGAGAACCACATTCTTCTCTCTAGAGGGCAAAGACGGCACTGGGCTGCAGGAAAATACAACCCCTTTGGTAAAATAATGAGATTTTCATGTTTCCCTTCTGTGAAAATAGTAACCAAGACCAACGATAGGAATGAGTAAGCACCTGGGGATTCTCAGGCTACTATGTAGAGAGGAATATTGAAAATAAAAGAAATTCTCAAGAAAATGTGGCAGGGCTGAGGGTAATATCCATGTAATATTAAAGCATTATAACCAGTCCTTTCCCTTCCATCTTGCCCTCCTTCTGGTTTTCAGCAAAGAGGAGTCAGCACAGTGGCTGAGGTGGCTAAGGACACAGCAGTGAGAAAGAGCCAGAAGTCTATGCAGAGGCCGGGGATGAGGCGGTGTGGGGGGAGAGCGAGAGGTGGTGAACAGCCAAGACAGCAGTGCGACGGGGACATCTGCATATGCCAACTTATTTCTGATTGAGCAAAAAAGGAAATATACTGAGGATAATAGCTGCTGTGTTTCTCAATGCCAGAGAAAGCATTTACAAAGAACTCCAAGAAGCTGGGTTAGAATTCAAGGCGTCATTATGAACTCATGATTTTATTATACACACACACACACACACACACACACACAGATAGATATAAAAATATTTACAGATGTCATGCATATGTGCATGTGTGGGTGGATATCTCTATAGATAGATGATTGGTAGATAGATAGATAGATAGATAGATAGATAGATAGATAGATAGATAGATACTAATTCTGTTCCCAGATAGGGTCTTATTTTCTTGTTACAAAAAATAAAGGGATGCACTAAAGTCATTCTGAATCCCTTCCAGCACTAAAATGTTGGCTAACACAGAGATATCCACCTTTCTACAATCTGTTTAAACCTATCAAAAATAATACTTCAGAAAGACATATGTCATGACAGTTAAATATTAAATATTCAACAGGAGAAAGCAGAATTATCAATTATAACTATCACACAACATGAAGTTGCACATTATAAATGTTCACTCTAGATGTGGTTAGCGCTTAGAGAAATTGTCACCTCAGCAAATAATTTCTGTTAATGCCAGAAAGACACTTTATGAACATGACTCTGCTTTACAATGGGGTTGGGGAGCGCTATCACTGACAAAAAGCTACCACTCTGAGTTATTTCACTTCTACTCTACAGACGACATTTTAAATTTAAAAACAAGAATGCATAACATGCAGAAAGGAGCCAAGAGAAAGCAATTAGAATGGTGAAATATTAATTGTAGCTTTTGCTTCTTATAACCTTGATAAATACATCAATCAAAATGTTAACTTTTTTGCTAAAACTAAAGTATAAAATGCCCTTGTAAAATGAGCATGTAACTGTGAACTCTTCTATTATTTTATATAACTTTGCCACTCCCACAGTAACAGAAACAAATTTAACATTAAACAAACACCACAATACCAGAATTCTGACTGTATTCAATGATTCTTTTAGGAAATATATATTTATTTTTTATCTAACTCAGAAACATTTCTATGTTAAATGGCCTATATACACCTAATTTCTCAAATGCTGTTTGAACCAGCATAACATCTTACTGATTTCCTCATTAATTATGTGAGTTAAATAAATCTTTGGCACAAGTTCATTTTACATTTACCTGAGAGTGATGATTTTACCTTCTGGAAATTATTCTTTAACACTTATAAAAACAGAAACCATGTCTGTACAGAATAATGATGGATCTTTTTATGCAACCACTGTTCTTTAACTGCTTAGCTCAAACAAAATACTGATGCAAATCAAAACTATTTACATACTATGATACGTTATTGCCTCTTAAATTGGAATCATTATTTTCAGTGTGAAAAAAAAATTTTTAATGTACTGCTTCATTTTCTCCCATTGAATTTATTAGAGTTTTTCTGGTAAGCTCAGAAAAGCTAGAAAGAAAAAGGTGTTGACCATTAAGTCTGACAGAACGAACGACTCACAGACAAGCGAGCTACAGCTTTGACAACAGGCAGGGGGTTCTCTTGATTGGGTTTTTCTTTAAATTACGCTTGAAAATGAAAGGGTACGTAGAGATGTGAAAAACCTATACAAATACACAGGTGGATGAACAATGGAACCTGTGCAGCTACAATAACCACTGTATCTCTGACTCTTACTAAACGACAAATAATGCATTTGACTTCAGCAAACAGTAAATTGCAACCTGCAATTCCAATCACTTTCACAGGGATGCCAAGAGACACAGACATTTCTTGATATCAGGCTCAATGAGAGGGTCTGATGCTGCTTATGCCAAACTCGCATGATTTCTGTTCTGCTACATTGATTTTGCACAAGGGCATTATTTGAATTTTACGGTGAAATAGCAAGTAGAAAAGCTGACTTTAGATTTTTCGGTAATTTCTATAGGAAAAAGATTTAAACAGTGTGAGCTTCACAGAGAAAGAACAAATAAGGCCACTGGGAAGCAATTTAATTTGGTCAACAAATACAATTCCTGTAAAACCTTTTTAGTTTATGGACTCATTCAAAATAATGCCAGTCAAAAGTCAAAGGTATTCCCTAAGTAAAAAGAGACTTCATGAAGACTGGATTAATCAGGGTCCTGTGTATCCTACAAACCCGAGAAAACTCTTAGGTCAAAGGCATGGAGTAATGCATGTATATGCTTCAAACTAAATCAACTGACTGTAAACAATACAATTACTTTTTCAAAAGAGAGAATTAAAGAAGAATGTGATTCCAAAACAAGTACTCATCTCTAATTCCTTTTCTTACATTTCTCTCTTGCTGTCAAGAAATAATCAAGACTATTTATAGCATCTTCAATTGGAATTCTTGGCTTAGAAGATTCTCCTAACAATAAAATACAATTTGAGCTAGAAAAAGTAATGGAAAGCTATTTGCCAGAATGTAAACTGTGGTTACTTCTATGCGATGGAATTATAAATTATTTTAATTTTCTTACTGACACTTTCTGTATTTTCTGAAATTTCCAAAGGGAACATAATATTACTGAATCATCAGAAAAAGCAAATATATATATGCATATATATGTAATTTTAATTTTTTTAAATGAGCAGTGATCATTCAAGTCATCTACTTTAAAATAATTTAGGAAATAAGCCTGAATTTTAAATTGATAATCTTGTTACCAGCTTTTTTAAAATGCTTGAAAAAATTCTAGATGTCAACTACAATATGTGATGATTGGAAACTAAAATTTTGGCATCTGCTTTAAACATATTTTACATAATCTTAAAGAAAGCACATGAAGTGACAGAATTTACATAAGTTTTCACAAGGACGAAAAGAGTACCTGTTCTCAAAGTTCATGGCAGTCTAGCCCTCTCAACATAAGATAAAAGCAATAAAATAATTCAGACCACTGACTAGGACAGGAAGAATTCTCTCAGAAAGAGAAAGGTTTGCCTAGTTTAGACTGAATTAAATAAAAAAGTTAAAATAAATGTGTCATTTTTCCATGCAATACTGCCAACTCCACTGCAAAGACAAAATACCTAAAAGCCTTCAACACAAATCCAAAGTCAAAGTAGCTATAATTTAAGAAATTTAAACACAATAAAAAGAGTCTGATCTAAACTATATAATAATCCAAGTTACAGCTGTTAAACTCCCTTTAAAAACCAATAGTGACTAAGCGATCTCTACCCTAGGATGCGACATTTCCTCAAAAAGCTCAAAAGCCAAATACATAGTTCATTAACTTGGGGAATAAACTCAGAGAGCCTGGGACCACCCTCTCCTGGAGATACCATAGCTTTCTGCTCAATTAACGAACCTTGCCATTAAATAGACTCTATAAAATTCTCCAAGTTTCAGAAACTGATCATTTTAAACTAAATCTTTAAAGGAACATTCAAATGTATGCCATTTTCCTTCATGTTTGAGGTAATATAACTTCTCTGCACCAATACCCAGAATGAGGGTGATTTCTGAAATATCTTAATTTTAAAATATGCTCACATTCATCATGCTCAAAGAGAGCTACAACTGCAGGCTAGGCTTCGTAGGCAATTTTAGAGGTCATCACCACTTTCTGGGAGTTGTAAGACCCAATATAGCACTTCCCATATTATTTTTAGCAACAATTTTCCTTCTCTTCATTTCCCTTCACAGTTCCTAAGATTCAAGAGTATTTGAACCCAGCCCCAAACAATAACCCTTCCTTGAAGGACTTTTTGTTTCAAAATAGTAAAGCTTGTAAAGCTGAATATTTCAACAGGAAGAACTTCTGTCACTGATATGCTACTTTTAAATAGAGAATGTTTCATTCCTAGGGCTTGGGGGGAAGTCTTAAAGAGCAAATCATATATTTGAGAAAAACAACTAATGGATTTTTAATTTATTAATTTAGGCCGAAGACTACATCTAAAATATTTCAAAATTGAAAATACTTTTTTAAGCCCATTTTTAAAATGCTGCTAGGAAAACATTTAATTTCTTTTAGTGACCAATACCATTTAAATGGGGAGTGGAGCTGGGGGAGAAATATATTTAAAATCCTTCACAAGAATCTTTGTTAGTTGCTAAAGTACAGATCATCTCTCTTTCAGTCACTTTACCTCATAAAATACTACTACACTGAAAAAAAAAAAAATCTAGGTCTTAACCTTCCCCTCCAAAAACGTTTTTGCATCTCTGTCATTCTACCTCTGCTAGGCAAAGAGTATGAAAGAAAGCCTGAGCAAGAACAAGTAAGAGTCAACCAGATGAAAACGGAGTAATTGAAGACAAAGAATGAGTGAATAAAAAGTGGGAAAAAATGATAGCATTCCAAAATCTCGCCCCTAAGCTAAATAAATAAATACCTAGTCTGTATAATTATGTTCTATACAAAGTGCAATAAAAAGCAATCGAGAATCTTAAAGTAGTAGCACTTTCTTCCGATTTAAAATCAGTGCACAAAATACCATATTTTGCTGTGTATAATGTGCACTTTTTGCCCAAATTTGTGAGGGAAAAATAAGATGCGCATTATACTTGGGTAGTACTAATTCCCTTTCCCTGAAAGTTTGGGCTAAAAACGTGGGTGCGCAGTACACTCAGGAATGCATTATACACAGCAAAATACGTAATTTTTTTATACATACATCCACAGGACTCATAGGGCTTGTGCAATTTAATTACATAAAAGAATCTGGGGAAAACGTCCTAGTTTTATTCTTTCACCCAAATTCTTGGCCAATAATAAAATAAACATATCACAACACAAAAGGGTTAAACCTTTGCATGAAATGTACCATACAGAACTGTATTTCATCACAAGCCCTTTGCACGTCAACATTCAAGCCTAACACACAACTCAAAGGCCCTGAGGCCCAGGTATACAGCATCTCATCTAAGTCTGTATTTCGCTCATGAACCCTCCTCAGCGGTCAGTACTGCCAATGGGAACCCCACTCATTAGAGCTTATAAGTTTTGTGACTCTGAAAAAGTTGAAAATCATGTTTTCTGTAGACAAATAATCAAACATTTAAACAGGAATTTTTCTCTTTCATGATTAACGACATCTTCAGTTCACAAAGGGTGACGACTGACAAATCACATTATGTTCTGGAAGAGATGTAGGGATTTGTAAGAATTTATAATTATGACGTAGGTTTTTCACACCTTTACTCATTCAAATCCTATTCATCAGAAAAAAGTGGTCCCTATGGTTCTTAACATTACAACCCAGTCAATACCAGTCTTGGAAACCTCAGCAAAAGCCGTGATAGTCACTGAGCAACTCTCGATTATCCACAATAATAAGGACCAGAAGTGGCACATCAGAAAAATAACCTTGCCCTTCCTATAGTGTATCTAATTCTGAAGGCAATTACACAATGAATTAACATACAGATAAAGTGCTGTTATAATGGGATGCTTCCCTATCTGGAGGGCTTTGTGAAGGGAAGAAAAAGGAAAATTCATTTTGTGGGAGTTGTATTAAGGCAAAGCTCCAGGAAAGTAAAGCAGCAGCAAATCTAGTATCTAGTAAGATTCTTTGAGTATTAATCACCCCTGATCTACAAAGTAATACAATGGTACCTCAGTTTTCGAACATAATCCGTTTCACAAGACCGTTTGAGTTCTGAAACATTTGAAAACCAAGGCACGGTTTCTCCATAGAAAGTAATGAAAAATGGATTAATCCATTCCAGACCTTTAAAATCAACTCCTACAACTGCAAATTTAGCATGAATTTTACTATCTAATGATACCATAGATCCATAAAATTTATGGCATTCGTGAACCAAACAAAATGTTCATCAACGGAGACATTCGAAAATCGAGGTACCATTGTACTGAATTTGGGGAGACACCTTAAGCTAAATTAGAAAGACCTATGGAGTGTGGAAATTTAAAAAGGAAATTGAGAGTAGGCGCTGCCTTGAAGTGAAGCAAAATGAGCTGGGAGATGGCCTCAATGTGGCAACAAGAAGATGGATACTCATGAGGCAAAGACTGGAGGCAAAGTTTAGCCAGGCAAGTTATACCAGCTCATCAAGTACTAGAAGAAAGGGATCCGAGGCTCAATAAAGTACTCCAGTACTTTCAATAGGATTCTTACTAGCAGAAGCCCGTATTTCAGAAGTGTATTTTTACAATGTTTGTCTCTTCTTTTAAGTATTAATATTTATTTTCTCCTTAGTTTCCAAAGTTCTTCTGACATTATCAGACTGTCCAAACAGGGTTAGTTCAGGGAAAGCACAGTTTAGGTTGCAGGTTAAAAGGGGAAGGAGTGATCTGAGTGAGTAGAGGGAGTCCCAGTCAAGGACAGCAAGAAAGAGGCAAGAATGGTCACACAGTTCAGACAGCAGGTCCCTCCTCAGTGTTTTCCTCCACAGTCCTTATCCAAACCTCAGCGAATTCTGTGACACTGACAGAAATCCGTTCTGTCAATAGTTTGCATCTCCTCACAGTCTAGCCTCTTACCAAAAATATTGAAAAAGTCAGAGAACTCAATAGTTTGCACTTCAAATCATTCTGTTCCTGACATTTGGTTCTCAGATTCCTGTGTGCATAAGAACCACCGAGGGTCCATTTCTAGAGATTTTGATTTAGTGAGGTCAGAGGAGAGACCCAGGAATCTGATATATTAAAAAAGTACACCACACTTTCAGAAACTCAAGCTGATGGAGAAAAATATTTAAAGGGCAGAAAGCAAGCAACATAAAGAAAAATTAAATCAAAGGATTAAAAGAAACATTTGCCTCAATTAATCTGTTACTCAATAATTAAAATTGATTGTACTATAGGGATAACCTCCATGTTACTTCAGAAATGTAGCTCCTTGGTTGATTTTCAACTCTGATATCTCATATGGATGGCATCACTTGACAGTCATTGTTGGTATAGAGAAAGCTGGGGTTTGAGGGCAAATTCTTGCGATTTTTTTTTTTTACCTGCACCCAAGTACACTGCTTTCAATAACAGAGTCTGCCACCTTGTGACTGGAGGAGTTTCAATAAAGCATTGTAAGAGCAAACCATACAAACAATAACATATATTAAGCATTTACAATATGCAAGGCACTATACTAATGCTTTATATGTATTAACCCAACAACCCTATGAGGCAGGTCTTAATTGTTGTCCACATTTTACAGATAAGAAAACTAAGGCACAACTTATCGGGAGGATCATTTTGCAAGTTATATAAATGTTTAACCACTATGTTGTATACCTGAAACTAATATAATATGAATGTCAACCATAACTGAAAAATAAAAGAAAACTAGGGCACAGAGAAGTTACTTGCCTACACAACCATTAAGAGGAGAAAGCTGGATTCAAACCCAAGTCTCCCCAAATATGCCACTCAGACAGAGTCTCAGAAGATACACTCAAAGCTGGATTCAAACCCAGTTCTCTCCAGATATGCCACTCAGATAGAGTCTCAGATAAGATGCATTCAAGCTTTAGGGAAAAAATTAAAAATTGATTTTCATATCATAAAACATAAATGAAATAACTTTCTACTGTGGGGCAAACACAATAAAATGTGAAATAGCTCTAAACATCTGCTTTAATTGTCATGCATAATTTAACTGTTAACTTCTGAAAAGATACTTACTGGTTTGTCACCTTTATTCTACCACTGAACTTTTGGCTACTGTGTCAGGTTATCTGTAACTGCTGGTTAAGGTAGAGCTCTTTTAATAATTTCTGCTTCATAGTAAGACAATGAATGAATTGCCTCTCAAAGGACCCCAAATGTTGCCAACATATATCCCCTGCTCCCTTTTGTGTGAAACAATAGCTTGACTTTTTTTTTAACCGGGAATGAGTTCTAGTCTTTCAATACAATTTTTAAAAAGCACACATACAAATATTTACATCAATTTCTTTGTGTGCCATCATTTAGCACTGGGGTCAGCAGTCTGACTGTAAATATTATTGGCTTTGAAGGCCACAAAGTCTCTATAACAACTATGCAACTCGGCTACCAAAGCCACAGACAATCTATAACAAAGAGCATGGCTGTGTTCCAATAAAACTTTATTTACAAAAATAACCAGCCTGCTATATTTGGTCTGCGAGAGCCTTAGTGTGCCAACTCCTGATTTAGCAAGCACTGCTAATGGGAGAAGAATTTAGAAAAAAGCTGCACTGCCTGTTTTGCTAATTAAAATTCCTAATCACTTCTAGTAAATGTCCCTGTTTAAGTTATGGTGTGCGTTGGACTATCCTTTAGGCATTCTGCTCACGCTGGTGAGCAAAACTTAGTTTTTCAAATCAGATAAACAAATATTTGACTGCTTACTATGTAGATGACAAAGGACTACTCAGTTCCTCAACGTTCTACATCAATTTTAAAAGAGCTCGACATCCTGTGAGGTACATAATAAGGCTCTTTTTAAATGACTGAAAATACTGTCATATGTGTCTGTGAATTATATAAATTATTTCCAAAATTATTTTTAACTGTCATAGTCTTAAAAGTAAAATGGAAAAAATGAAATTTTTATTTTAACGCCACTATATCCCTATTTGTAGAGTTTTTACACACATATTTTACTTGCTAATTGGCTATATAATCAAGGTGAACAGGTTTTTTCCTTCATTCTTTTAAGAAACTGTTAAGTGTCCACTCTCTTTAGCTTTAACAGTCCCCATGGCAGAACAAGTGAAACAGAAGTCTGGCCTCCCAGATTCCTCATTCAATATCTTTTGTTCTTCTTGCTTCACAAAAAAATATGAATGCAATTCTTAATATTTTAAAATACAATCCTAAATTTCAATTTTTTTCTACTTTACCATTTTCACTAGAATCTAAGCAAATTACTTTCATGAAAGTAATTGTATAACCTACCCTCCAAAACTGTAAACTTTTCTTCTCTCTCATATGAGGTGCGATCAACCAATATGGTGAATGCTTAAAAAAAATAAAAAAAAATTATTATAGTAAAAGACACATTGCCATTAATCTCCCTCAAAATACTGCCCCTTTCTCCAAACACACTTATCCCATCATTCTTGCCACTTTTTGAAGCAGTTCTGGAAGTCCTCTTTCATTAGTGTCTTTAGTTGAGCTGTCATGGCTGCCCCGATGTCCTGAATCATTTTGATTTTGGGGAAGAGCCAGAAGTCACCTGGTGCCAGATCCGGTGAATACGGTGGGTGAGGACACATCATAATGTTTTTATTTGACAGAAATTGCTGCATCAGAAGCAATTTGTGACACGGAGCCTTTCCGTTGTTATAAAAAAAATATGGTGAATGCTGCTGCTGAGTGACATCCAACAGAAAAGCAGGGATCTTCAATACGGGAAGAGGTGCGGTGAACCTTAGTAACAGTGTGTGTGACAAGTTTCAACTTGTGCGGTGCAGTCAGTCGGGTATGAGCTACAGTGAGAAAGTGTGTTTTAAAATGTGCTGTAAATCATCTTCCATCATGGCAATGCTCTGTGACACATCACTTCTGGTATGGCGATTTCTGTCAAATAAAAACAGTACAATGTGTCCTTATCCATCTTATTCACCAGATCTGGCACCATGCAACTTCTGGCTCTTCCCCAAAATCAAAATGATTCAGGACATCAGGGCAGCCATGACAGCTCAACTAAAGACACTCACGAAAGAGGACTTCCAGACTGCTTCAGAAAGTGGCAAGAATGATGGGATAAATGTGTTTGAAATGAGGGGGACTATTTTGAGAGAGATTAATGGCAATGTCTCTTTTACTGCAATAATTTATTTTTATTTAAACATGATTGTTTAAATGTATAGTTAAATGTTTGTTTAAATGTATTAAACTGTATTGTTTGATCACACCTTGTACTTCCAAGTTCATTTACTCCAAGAGGTGGCAAATTTGATAATTTTATTTCTTCTCTTTTTCACAAAAAGAGAAATTTTAAATGCTAGTATTTTTCATCTTACTTTTACAAAGGTTAAGTTGGTGATAACATATTGCTTGTAATAGACTACATCTATATTAAGAAAGAAAATAAAGGTTTCAATATAATTCTTAAGGTAAAACCAAAGTCTATGGTAAACCCAAGTCTAAAATGGACCACAATACCAGCATACATTAAGCAGTTTTATATGTAAATGCAATTAGGTCCTTGATGACTGGATACCTAGGTTTATCTCTCAAAAATGAACAGCTTAAATTTTCTTTAAAAATATGTCAAGACAGTATAGTCACTGAAGACTGAGACAGGTAAATGTTACCTGACCGTTAGGAATCATATTTAATAGAACTGAGGTAGTTCACAGTTGTTACATAAAGTGGGGAAAGATGGTTGATTATGTGACCACCTGAGAATAGTCAGTGCTTCTCTGAGTATGCTCTCCATTGTGCTACAGATTACGAAGACCAAAGACCAATAATTTACCAGTTTCTATATGGATTGAAAAGAGAGGAGCTGGAACAGATGAGGAGAAATAGCCAGTCCAAAGAAAAAGAAAAGGGACTGAAGGAGTGGAGGTTGGGAGGGAAGGGAAGGGGGAAGAGACAGAGAGACAGAGAGAGAAAGAGCACACATTCACTCTTAAAACTGTCCCTAAAACCTCCATCTACAAAATACACAACAGCTATGAATATTATCTGAGAAAGTGATCTGATATACCTTCAAAAACATGCAAAAGCTTTTCTGTTTTGTTCTCTTGCAATCGGTCCCTTTAAAACTAGGATAAGCTTATTTGAAGAAAACGCCTGAAGTCAACAGAGAATACATTTAAAAAGTATTCATTATCCAAATAATCTTCAAAGCCTACATTAAGGAATTTAATCATGTATTACTTACTCCTTTAGTCTAGCTTACTTCTCTCAACAGCTTTTCAAGATTTGAGAAACTCATATTAATAGCTAACATTTCATATAAAATTGCTTTGTCTTCCATTACTTATTTATAGACTCAGTCTCTAATCCAGTGTCTTCAGGATTCTGTTTTTTACTAGCTACTTACCAACTAATCCATATTAACACTATGAGCAAATGTGTAAAGAGGTAAAAATCAATCCACCTATTATTACCCTTCATGAGTAACATTCATACATTTTACAATTTAGCAAAATGGATTTCTCATTCAAGCACTGATTTTCCTTAACACAACAGAAAAGGACAATGCCAAAGACAGAGCCCAGTTGCAGAATTGAAAAGAACTATTTACATTGTGGCTGAACTAACAATTCACCAGTCCCTGAAGTATCCTACTTCCTCTAATGCCAAATGACCTTTACACCCATCCTCAATTTCAATTTCTTGGCCTTAACTCTAGGCTTGCAATGCTCTACGATTCTGATCTAAAATAAGAAATAATTGACCAAAGAGGATACAGGGATGTCACATAAGTAAATGAAAAGATGCTAAGCATCTTTAGCCATTAGGGAAATGCAAATTAAAGTCATGATGATACCAGCACACCCCTATCAGGATGACAAATAATAAAAACACTGACAACTCCAAGTGCTGAGAAGAGTGCAGAGCAACAGGAACTCTCACCCATTGCCAGAAGAACCGAAAGACGGTTAGGCTCCTCTGGAAACCAGCTTGACAGTTTGTTATAAAGGTAAACATACACTTACCATATGGCCCAACAAGCTTATTCCTGGCTATTAACCCTACGGAAATCAACACTTATGTTCACACAAAAACCTATAGATGAATGTTCATAGCAGCTCTATTCAGCTTGGCCCAAAACTGGAAACAACTCAAATGTCCTTTAATGAGTAAATAAATAAACAAGCTGTGGGACACCCACCCATGAAATGCTGCTCAGCAATTAAAGGCAGGAATTACAGATACACTACTGGATGGAGAATTATGTTTGTTTAAAAAACAAATCTTAAAAGGTTACAGACTGTATATGTATGTATTTTGTTTGCTAGGCCTGCCATAACCAAATGCAGACTGAGTGGCTTAAACAACAGAAATTAATTTTCTCCCAGTTCTGGAGCCTAAAAGTTCAAGATCAAGGTGTTGGCAGGGTTGGTTTCTTCTGAGGCCTCCCCTTGGCTTGCAGATGGCCGCCTTCTCTCTCTCTGTCTTCACATGGTCTTTTCTCTGTACACATGCAACCCTGGTGTCTGTGTGTTCCCAAATTTTCTTATAAGGACACTGGTCACATTGGATCGGGGCCCATTCAAACAGCATCATTTTAACTCAGTCACTTCTCTAAAGGCCCTATCATCACATGCGGTCACATTCCAAGGTACTGAGTTTCAACATATGAATTCTGGGAGATACAATCAAGCCTATTTACATACATCCTCATACAACAAATCATAGTGAGGGAGAACAGATCAGTGGTTGCCAAGGTTGGAAGAAAGGTGTTACTGTAAAGGGGTAGGTAGCATAAGAAAATTTATTTGCCGTAATAGAAAAGTTCTGAATCTTGATTGTGAGGTGGTTACCAATATCAATGCATGTGGCAAAATTTTATATAATAGAACACACACACCAGAATACATGTAAAAACTGGTGAAAAACTGGTGAAAAAGGGCTATAGTGTAGTTAATAGTACAATGGTTATGTACAATGTTATCTTCGGAGAAAACTGAGTGAGGAGTATAATAGAAACGTTCTGTACTACTTTTGCAACTTCTTTGTGATTCTAAAATCATTTCCAAATAAACAGTTTGAAAGTGTATATTCCTAGCTCCTAGAATCTGTGGGGAAGCCTGGAGAACCACACTTCCTGGCTATGCTGCCAGCCACACAGCTCTCCCTCCACACGTCCCCAATGGAAATAATTGTGATATCACGCTTCCGCCTCCCCACACACTGAAGTCCTATCACAATATTATAGGTATGCTGTCAAGGGGCTGAGAAAACCTGAATAGGGAGCCCTAGTGGAAAATATTTGAGAATCAATGTTTTAGGCAAAGATTATTAATGGTTTTGCTTTTTCTTTCTTCAAAATATCTTTACATGAGAATTGGAATAATTTACCTTGAAATACATAGTCTGGGATTTCAAGAGCAATTTCACACCAATTTCTGTTTGTTAATTTTATTCTCCCTAGATTTCATTTTGGAATCAATGAAGTAAGATGGAGAGGAAAAGTAAACAACTTTACATCTTGGTAGTTTTGACTCATACTCAATTATTGAAGAGTTGCCGGAAAAATGACTACATTTCAGCAACAAGACAATGACAGGTTTAACACATTTCTTTGGTGTATAATTTTTTTTAAAGAAAACTACTTTCCAGGGTATAAATAAACCTTGGCTTAAAACAATACATATCAACTCTAATTGTCTAAAATTAAGCCACATACTTAATACAATTCTTTTTTTTTTTTAAGTTAGTTTTTAATCTAGCTTCCCCCTGTCTAGATGTAGCCACAGGATTCCAAAGGACCCCTCAGGAAACAATGACTTAGCTGTGTTTTCCATATAAATTTAAATTAACTTGCAATAGCTTGAAATTTGCAGTTAATCTGCAAAGTTTCACTTGTAAGAATAAGGTTCCAATCTACAGCATTTTTATTTCAAGAAAAAAACAGTACTACAAAATACACAAACCCTATGTAAATGATTCAGGAATTCTGACTTCTGATCTTATGATTTTCTACCATCTCGGTAAGGATTCTTGATAGGGCTCTAAATTCATCATCCTTAATGAAATACAGTTTAATTTCATTTATAAATATACCACAAAACCCCCAAAAGATTATGGCTCAAGACAGAAAACAATGACATAAATAAATTCATTTACTCAATGAGGTTGAGAATTAAATACCATTTAAATACAATTCCAGAAAAGTTTTTGGTTTAAAAGACAATCTGGCTAACAATAGTTCTTGACAAACCCATTCCCAATATCTCATTAAATACCTGTGAGGTGGGGAAAATAAGAAAACTTGTAACACAAAAACTCAGACTGACAAATCAAAGAGGAATCAAAACAAAGTACTTTACTGTTTATGTCAATTTGTGCCAGGGTGATACAGAATTTCTTCTCATTTTCTAAATTCAGTTCTAAACTAGAAGGAGGAACTGTCAATAGGCAGTGATTTTTCAGACAGGCAGAACATGGGTGGGCCACGTTTTCAGTCAAGTTCTACTTGCTTATTCTAGGTCATATACACAAGGCAGAAATCCACTTCTCTTTAATGTGTTAGGAAGAAAATGAAATAGAATTCTATTGTGGTTTTTGGCTTAACAAAGATGTTGGTATTTTTTCAAGAATCATTCTGTGTTAAAATTTCTGAATATTTTTACACATTTCTAAGTCAGCCAAGGACAAATCTCAGGTACAAGAACAAAATCAAATCTATATCAGAATGTATTTATCTATTTACTGTTCGTGGACATTGGGTTTGTTTCTAGTTTGGAGCTGCTGTGTATAAAACTACTATGAATATTCATGAACCAGTCTATGCATATTTAGATATGTTTTGCTTTCTTTTGGGTAATATCTTAGAAGTGAGATTGCTGCACCATATGGTAAGTGTATGTTTAACTTGATAAGAAATGGCCAAGTAATATTTTCAAGCTAGTTGCACCATTCTACCAGTCCCAATGGCAATGCAGGAGAATACGTCTGGTCACTAACACTTGGTATTACCAGCTTTTAATTTTAGCCATTCTAGAGGGTGTGTAGTTCTCGCTCACTTTACTTTGAATTTGCATTTTCTTGGATGACAAATGATGCTGAGCATCTTTTTCACATACTTACAGGCCATTGATATAAATGCGTCTGTAAACTGTTCAAATCTTTCCCCATTTTGGGATATTCATACAATGGAATATTACTGAGAAATAAAAAGGAGCAAAACACAACTCATGATAAACCATACAGGCATTTTGCTGAGTAAAAGAAACCAGACACAAAAGTGTACATACCGTATATTCACATTTACATAAAACTCTAAAATATGCAAAACTAATCTATAATATTCAAAATAACTCTGGTTGCTCAGGGCAGAGAGTTAGAGAAGACTGACTCCAACAGAGCACAAGGGTGCTTTCTGGAAGATGGAAATGTTCTACATTGTGTTTGGAACAGTGGTTGCATGAATATATACTTCTGCCACGTATTTAAAATGTTTGAAGTTCATTATATGTAAATTATATCTGAGCAAATACTACATGAGATACTTTACGTATCTTCAAACATCATATCTAAATTATAATGTTTCTTGTGTGAAAAGAAGTGCTGAGTCATTAGTTGTCCACATATACGTAAGTTTTAAAATTTCTTTGTAATAGGAAACTGATAGCTAACTCTGAAGTCCAGGTTCAGGATCCCTTCTGGACACAAATACGTTTATATTTGACTAAAAGACCTTGTCATTCTGGATTTCCATCTAATTACAATATTTCAACTGATCACTGGGGAGAAAATGAATTAATAAAAAGGTACCCTATTTCTGAGACGCGTGATTTACTTGTATCTGCCACTCTCTGTCCCTCATCCTTGGCCTTCTGAAAGTACTTTGGAATTGTATTCCTAAATGACCCTCATCATTACTCACACTATTAATGACTTCTAGCTTCTGAGAATTATTTATCTGATCTTTAAAGAGACCATTAAACTTATGCTGACCAAATGTTTCACATGCTCAAAGGAGATTTCTAATCTTTGAGTAACATTTCAAACATCTAATGCTATTATAAATTAGACCACACTATGAATAATTTAAAAGAATTCCATGAAAAATATGGGTTTAGAATCCAAATCAAATGAAATATTATTTGCTCAAAAAGGAAAAGAAATAAAACATAACTTACATCATAATAAAAAATAGACAGACACAGTACATATTTTATGTGAGAAGAGGGTGAAAAGTAAAAGCTATTCTTAAGTATAATTCTATAGTTACCCACTTAAAGAAAAAATATGTTTTACATCTGTGTATGTTCGTTCATTCATTTGTTTGTTCATTCATTCATTCGTTCATTCATCATTATTCCTCTACCTTATATTTAAGGGAACACTGTCAAGGATTTTTTTTCCAGTTATTTTATTTGAGTAGCATTTATTTGCATATGTATAAAAGATCTAAATTGATTCTTGTTTGTTCATTTAATAATAATACATTTCAGTTGTCTCCAATTATGCTGACTGCATCAAGATTACTAACTTACAAAGACTGCTGATCAACAAAGTTCTTTCTAGCATCATGTGCAAACACTGAGGTCAGAAGTGCATACTCCAATCTTCCATTTGAAGTATCCAACTTGATGTCTTCTAAAGGTATTATTCTACATAAATAAGATTCTCTTATAGACCAATGTTATTATTTAAACATTTCTGTGATTTAAGGGTAATTAATTTAGTCTTCTTACACGAGTTTCCCAAATTTCACACTCTTTTAATGAAGCTACTGCAATAAAGCTATATCTATTCTTGATATGCTGTTTACCATTATTTGACAAATTTAAATACCTCTAGTTTAGCACTTATTCATGTTATCTTCTGGAATCAGGCACTTGCTCAGATCTTTTGCATCTGTTGTCACATAATTAACCAATTTAAAATTTGGGGCGTTTTTTGTTTGTTTGTTTTTTTGCCTAGACTTTCAATTTTGTTTACTCTCTCCCTTGATGCAACTTAAAGAACTTTTTCCCAAATTCTCTACTTTGGCTAGAATTTTACTATCTTTACTTTAATAAAGAATATTACTTCAGGCACTATAAGATGTGTAACAATAATTTGATTTCATCTTGGTCTTTTAGTTAAATCCCAGAGAGCTAGCCAAGAATGAATAAACAGAGAAAGGAGTATCTGGTGTTTAAATGAAATGCATGTTTTGTTTTCTTTTTCTTGTAATTTACTGAAATAAATGCACTTTTTCACAATCCATGCTGGCTAAGATGCACCCATCTCTACTTCTGCACCCATCCACCCATTGCTGGCCTCATAGACAAAGATTTCTGGTCAGCCCAAAGTCAAAAAGCAAGAACGCCACTCTTAAGAAATAAAATGTTAAAAAGAAAATGTTCAGAGCATAGCTTGAACTAAATAGCTGAGCTTTAATCAAGCTGAAATCTATGGGATACATATGCACATGCACACACCTGCACACCCTCTCTATGTACCCACAGGCACGGATACACCACACACACATACAGGCGCACATAAGAAGGAGCTCCAAATAGAGCCCAAAGGTGTAACTCCACCTTGAGACACGGACCTTTAAAGCTCCTGCACTAACTGGACGATTCACTGGCTCATGGGGATCAGTTATGGAAATAACATGTACCCTTAATCATAGGGAATGCTTCTCTGAGGGCTGTACCGACCAGACAGCCCTGGGTGCTGCAGTATTAAATTAGTCAGAGATGTTTATTCAGGCAATGGGAAGCTTCCCTTGGTTTTGCACATACCAAGCTTAGTTTGCTACTTTGCCATAATTATCTCCTAATTATCACCATGAATCTTATATTTAAATTCTAGAGCCTAGTAAGCCCTGATATTTTACCAGATCCAAATTCTGCTGCCCCCAAGATTTTTGACTTTACCCCAGCCTCATCGACTGCACTCAACATCATTCCCACTGTCAAGATTCACATCCCTCACACCCATTCAGGGCAATCGGGTCCAACAGAGAGAGAGAGAGAGAGAGAGAGAGAGAGAGAGAGAGAGAGAGAGAGAGAGAGAGAGGTCTCCTATTTTGCACTGGGGCCTTCTACATTTTTTTTTTCTTTTTAACATCAACTGATTGCTCCTGATAATTTTTTTTTACTATTAACTGCAGCATTTTTCAACTCATTGGCCTAAAATTAAGTTTCTATACATGCTTATTTGAATAATGATGGAAAACTGAACTATGTGAGAGCACGTAAAAGTCCATTAAAATGTTCCTAAACCTAGAACATCTCAGACAGGAAAAAAATAAAAAAAAAAATTAAAATGACCATAAATTGTCAGAAAAATACCACCCCTAATGAAGAAATGAAAATAAGCTTTCTAATAGGCTGACAAGTCAACTTCAAAATGAAAAATAAGGTAAAGGAGACAAAGCTTTAGTTATGTTGCTAAATTAATAGCTTACTATACTAATCTTGCATGCGCATATTATAAAAATCATCCATTTGTGCGATAAGGCATTACTTTGGTTAACACTGGAAACAAAGTACCTGGAGTAAATTCCAAGTGACAAGCTCCCCATTAATCATCATTCATTTTGAAACACCCATGCTTCAACCTGATCCGTTAGCTCATTAGTTAACATTTCAAGTAAATGCACCATCCGAAAGATTCACCTGCAGAAAACTTTTTTCCAACCCTTCTTAGCGTCTGACTTGCTTGCCCATTTATTCTGAAAGGTCACAATGTAAACAGAGTTCTGTTGTACTGGAAGAGAAACCCTGTTTAGCATAAAACACTGTCATTTGTATACCAGCAATACACTATAAAGGGGGAAAAAATAAAAACAAGACACCATCAGGAAAAAAATGTAAATGCTATTATTGCCACTGAAATTCTGACATATTAATTCAAATAAATTTATTTTAAAGAGACTTTTTTCTTTTGTACAGCAACTTGGTTTCAAAGTAAAATTCTAAATTTTAGTAATCAGCATAGTCACTATAGCTACTGGCCAAAAAAAAAAAACATGAAAAATACTGAATTTTTAGACTTATGAATTATCTTATAAACAACTCTGTCAAAATAGTTTATTGAAACAAACATCAGGCTAGAAATCAAAAACCCTAGCATACATGCACTCTTTACTAGAGATCACCCAGGTGCAAGCCAAGCTCACTGAGCCTCACTTTCTTCATCTTGGGGATGGGCACAGGAATAAAATGACTCTCTACCACTAGGACAAAATTAGATTATGCTTACCGGCTACTCTATCTGGAACTATGTCATACATAAAACCAATAACTAAACGATACTTTAAATTTTCATTTACATAAAGTAATAACTTATAGAGGCGCTTAGATTTTGAACCAGATGACCAATGAAGTATCCTTCAAGTTCTATGATATGCAATAATATTCAAATCATCATCTTCCATAAATTGAAAGTGAACTGCAATTAATTTTAAAACACTCTGCACAAAAATGACAGACCAGACAAATAAATCTTTATTTTAAGAAACACTTTTTGAATTTAATATCTTCTATTTGACCACATATATTAAGGTAAAAAGATTAGGATTCTATAAGTTTAAACTGTATGTTTGGTAAAATACCATGGCTAAAATCACAGTGCAAGATACATCTTTAAGACTGGTACAAGTCAAGTCCAGTCTTGTTGATAATAAACCTTCATAAATTAAGGCTGGCATCTTTGCATCTTTCATCTGGCTCTATTATCTTATATCTATTCTAGATGATTAGTCTGAAGCCATGATTCAGGGAGCATAGACGTTCATTTTGAGCAGATAAATTCTATCAGAATATCAAACATAAAGAGACAGCTCTTTAAAATAGAGAAAATGAAAATGTAAAAAGACAGCACTTAAAGATACAGAAAAAATGAAAATCTTGAGTGGCAGAGGCTCTAGCCAACAACAGTAATAATGTTGTTGTAACTTCTTATACAGTAATAATCAAATCACTGTATATGAATGGGGAGGGGCGGTTAGGGGGGGAGCCAAAATAAAAGGAAGAAAAGACAGAATATAAATAGCTATCTTTGAATAGTCTGGCACAAATATAAAGCAAGGTCAAACCATTAACAATGATCATTGTAATACTTACAAAAGACAACTTTCCACATTCACAATAAAAACACAGATGTCACAAACATTTAAATCCTCTAACATTTGTTTACAGCTTACATAATAATGCTTAATGAGCACTAAAACTGTAAAGCAAAATATTTTCCCAAGTTCTTCACACCAGAGAGCTGTTGCCTCATTAAAACAAAATAATTTGATACATCAATGCAGTTACTCAAACAGACAAATTTAACAACTAGCCTGAGAAAAATCTGTTAAGGAAAAAGATATGGGTTGTTCCCTGGTTTCAGAATTTATTTCATGATTTTAATCTGTCTAACAAATTTGACAAGAACCTCCACTTAATCCTCTTTTGTTCAAACATTACCTTAGTCCTTTACTCTGGTGCTGCATGCAGGGTTTTGTTCTTTTTACCATGACTTTCTCCAAAGTCACAAAAATACAAATGGTCTCTTCTTGGTCTTTATCCTTCTCTGTAAGATTTAAAACTCCTGACTATGTGCTCCTTTGAACTGCTCAAATAGTACACCCTCTGAGTTCTCTCCATCCTTCCAGAACACTCTTTTTGGGGCTTCTTCATGCTCTCTTTCACCAATCTTCCCTATAATTATGAACATTCCTCAAGGGTCTATCCTCAACCCTCCTCTCTCTTCATTCCATGTTGCTACTGCAAGCAGTCTCATCCAATTGTTCAACACAGTCTTGAAATCACTGTCAGTTAAATAGCTCATTTCTATCCCCAATCTCTTTTCTGAATATTAGGATTGCATTTGCAATTACATGTGACGTATCTCCACAAAGGAATATTTGTATTGGAACCCTCAAAGTAAATACATCCAATACTAAAATGTTCTATACTTCCAAAATTCAAATACACCAATTATCACCACAGTTACCTTCCATTTCTCTTCCAATTGAAAGGGTTCAGATAAAAACTATGAATAATAAAATGGCAATAATTACATTGTTATCAATAATTACTTTCAATGTAAATGGATTACATGCTTCAGTCAAAACATAAGGAGGCTGAATGGATAAGAAAACAAGACCATTACCTATGCTGCCTACAAGAGACTCACTTCAGATAGAAAGACACACAGTGACTGAAAGTAAAGGGAAGGAAAAAAGATATTTCATGAAAATGGAAATGGAAAAAAAAAAAAGCTGAGGTAGCAATACTTAGACCAGACAAAATAGACTTTAGAACAAAGGCTATAACAAGAGACAAAGAAGGACCCAGTAATCCCACTTCTGGGTATTTATCCGAAAAAACCCAAAATGCTACTTCAAGGGGACATGTGCATCCATATGTTTATTGAAGTATTGTTTACAATGGCCAAGATGTGGAGGTAGCCTGGGTGTCTGTCAATAGATGAATGGATAGAGAGGAGGTGGTACATATATACAGTGTTTCCCCGAAAATAAGACCTAGCCAGACAATCAGCTCAAATGCGTCTTTTGGAGCAAAAATTAATATAAGACTTAGTCTTATTTTACTATAAGACAGGGAATAATATAATATAATATAATATAATATAATATAATATAATATAATATAATATAATATAATACCTGGTCTTATATCATATAATATAAGACCAGGTGTTACATTATAGTAAAATAAGACCGGGTATATTCATTTTTGCTCCAAACGATGCATTAGAGCTGATTGTCCACCTAGGTCTTATTTCAGGGAAACACGGTATGTGGAATTTAAAGAACAAGATAAAAGAACAAACAAAACAGAAACAGACTCATAGATAAAGAGAACATTTTGAGGATTGTCAGATGTGAGGAGGGTTGAGGGTACATGGAAAAGGGGAAGGGATTAAGAAGTACATATTGGTAGTTACAAAACAGTCATGGGAATGTACAGTACAGCAAAGAGAATGCAGTCAATACTGTAATAACTATATGTGGTGTCGGGTACTAGAGTTATTGGGGTGATCACCTCATAAGTCATTTAAATGTTTAATCACTATGTTGTACACCTGAAACTAATATAATATTGCCAGCTGTAATTGAAAAATAAAGTTTATTTAAAACAGGAAACATTAGTTCACACATTCCATAGATAATATGTTGAATATTATGCTAAGTGCCAGAAATATCAAATATTTAACAGTTCAGCAAGCTCACTGGTAATAAATAAGGTAATCAAAGAACTTTGAAAATTAAGAAACAATACTTCACCAGCTACTACATTCAGCCAATCAAAATTTGCTAAAGTTTCTTTACCAGGTTAGTGACAAATGACTCCATATATGGGATTATTTTGTGAGTACATACAATTTCTTACAAATTAGTACTGTTTCACTTAAATACTGAAGATAAACTAGATTCTAACCACAGTGACAAGTTGTCACCATAACTATACTGGAAAAACAAACAGCTCTTATCCCCCAACCCTTTCTTTAAAACTCTCTTTAAAAGATTTCTTTTAAGTTGATTAATATTTTATTTCTTACAAATTGTTATAGAATACCTCCCCATTTTTCTCTTTTAAGTCATTCATTCAATAACCATTTATTAATCCTTTATAATATGCAAAGTAGCATGGTAAGCATTGAGAAGTCAAAGATGAAAAATGAGCATTATTTTCAATCTGTTTCTCAATTGTCATAAAAATATTCGTGTTCTTCAAATGAATATCATTTGTGATCTACCATTTGTAATCATCGCTTGCAGAGCACATGAAAAGTGGCCTCTTATTCTTCACTTCATGTTATTTGGGCTCCAAACTGAATTCAAAGGGTGAAGCCCAGCAGCGCCTCACTTTGCCTCAGTGTATCTACAATAGAACATCTTCCTAGCCCTCAACTTATTTCCCACTTAACCAAATGCTTCTAGACCTAGATCAAGTATTTGCATAGTTCATACATCAATGTATTTACAAGTACCTTTGAGCTTATGTTTAAGCATTTTCTAAGTGTTTCCTGTTGTTCAATTGCTTTTCGTCCAGAACTTAAGCTCTCATTATATAGGAACTACATTAAGTGAATCTCTATCCTTTCAAAGCCCAGCCAACAGTGTGTTGAGTGCACAGTAGATTCTCAATGATACTTAGATGGGACATATACATAAACACACACACACACACACACACACACACACACACATATACACACACATATATACATACATACACATATATGTATATGTAAGTATATATGTATATATATGGCAGTTCATGTCACATGTCTATTATAGTGCTTAACAAAAGTCTCAAATATAGTGGAAGATTTAACCATTTTTAGGATTTATTGTTTTCTATATTAATTTATATATCCTCCATCAAAACAATTTTTACTTAACTGGCACAGCACAGTCCTTAAGTTTTGGATTTCGGAAAATGCTACAGCCCCTCTTTTTCTATTTAAATGATTAGTTCCCTATTTGCCTTTATTCCCAGGAAGCTTATAGCCAAACATGAAGCACAAACACAGTATCCATACTGACACCTGAGAGTTATAATTTGTTCATCAGTTATAATTTTCTTTTTCTATTTTCTATTTTAACGAACATGTTTTGTTGTAAGCTGCCTTAGATGTTTTGTGGAAACAAACAGGTTATACATTTTTTTTTAATTTATTGGGGTGACAATTGTTAGTAAAATTACATATGTTATAAAATGAATTTACCTACTATGAAAAAGATATACACTGAGTTTCTATTTAAAAGTTCACATTTTATTTTATCCACCAAAACGTACTTCAGTTTAAACTTATACCCCTCCATTTTTCCTTCTTCTCTAAGTTTTTGTCAGTCTCCCATGTTCTGAAATTGTATTGTCTATAAATTTACTACAAAGACAAAATTTTCTGCCTGTAGCTTCATACAGTTTGAGTTTCACTGCTATTTTCTTTCATTTCTTTCAAATTACTGCTATTGAGTGGCTCTACATCATAGTTGTAAGGCTGAACCTGCTCTATTTCTCTGTGCTTTACACACCTATTTTTAGATAACAGGTAGCTATTCCCCCAAAACTTTCATCAATGACATAAGACATACAAAGCAAACTTATTAGTATTGAGATTCTTTCACTAAGTTTATAAAGTGTTAGCATATTTTGAAGAAATCAGAATACACAACTCATGGTTCTTTTGTATCACTCTAACCTTTTCTGAGTAAACTAATGTGCACATTTGATATAGGCTAATGTCCCTTTCCCTTTCCTTAGGTTATATAAATTCTATAGCCTTATACCTTTGTTTTCCTATTTCTGTTCCTTTTACTTCACAAACTTATTTTATATGTATTTATTTCCCCTTAATACTTCTGCTACGTAACTCTTCAGAATAACAATTCTAAAAAGCCTCAAGAGATTTCTGAAAATATTTCCCAAGTAATTAACGAAATGGAATTAAAAGCAATAAAATACTATTTTTACCTCTCATATTAGCTAACACTTTTAATTGTAAAATCTCATACTGTTGAAGAGTTGAACCAAACATTCTTGCACACTGCTGAAGTAATATACAGAAAAGCAGTTCCATAAAAAGCATCAAGAACTTTAAAATATTTACACTCTACCCAATAATTTAATTTCTAACTCTATCCAAAGAAAGATACCAGAAATAAAAACAAAGGCTTCCATAAAAATTAAAATTACATAAAAATTAGAAATAGGGTAAATCTTCAATATCAATGAGATAGATAAGGAAATTATTACAAATCCACAAGATACAGTATAAGTCATTAAAAATGCTGTAAATAAAATTATATTTTGAGAAAATGCTTGTGAAATAATGCTAAGAGAAGACAAAAGATTGCAAAGGCTAAATACCACAGTGCCAACAATATAAACTATGTACGTTTTTATGTCTTCACACAATCCTATACTTTCCAAATTTTTCCAAATTTTCTTTCTTTTTTTTTTTGTTAATTAAAGTTTATTGGGGGTAACAACTGTTAGTAAAGTTACATAGATTTCAGGTGTACAATTCTGTATTACATCATCTATAAATCACATTGCGTGTTCACCACCCAGAGTCAGTTCTCCTTCCATCACCATATATTTGATCCCGTTTACCCTCATCTACCACCCCCTCCCCCCTTACCCTCTGGTAATCAATAAATTATTGTCTGTGTCTATGAGTTTTTGTTTCTCAATTGTTTGTCTTGTTCTTTTTGGTTCATATACCACATATCAGTGAAATCATATGGTTCTCTGCTTTTTCTGTCTGACTTATTTCGCTTCACATTATACTCTCAAGATCCATCCATGTTGTCACAAATGTTCCTATTTCATCTTTTCTTACTGCCGAAAAATATTGCATTGTGTATATATACCTCAACTTCTTTATCCATTCATCTATCGAAGGACATTTTGGTTCTTTCCATGCCTTGGCCACCATACATAAAGCTGCAATAAACACTGGAGTACATTTGTCTTCATGGGTAAATGTTTTCAGATTTTTTGGGTAGATACCCAGGAGAGGGATTGCTGGATCATATGGTAATTCTGTTCGTAATTTTCTGAGGAACCTCCATACTGCCTTCCATAACGGCTGCACCAGTCTGCATTCCCACCAACAGTGTATGAGGGTTCCTTTTTCTCCACAGCCTCTCCAACCATTGTTACTATTTGTCTTGTTGATGATAGCCATTCTAACTGGGATGAGGTGATATCTCATTGTGGTTTTTCTTTGCATTTCTCTGATGATTAGTGATCTTGAGCATTTTTTCATATGTCTATTTGCCATTTGTATGTCCTCTTTGGAGAAATGTCTCTTCAGGTCCTCTGCCCATTTTTCAATTGGGTTGTTTTTTTGTTGTTGTTGAGTTGCGTGAGTTCTTTGCATATTTTGGATATTAGCCCTTTTTAGGAGGCACTGTTTGCAAAAATCTTTTCCCATTCAGTTGGTTGCCTCTTTATTTTGTTGATGGTTTCTTTTGCTATGCAGAAGCTCTTAAATTTGATATAGTCCCATTCATTTATTTTAGCTTTTACTTCCCTTGCCTTTGGAGTCAAATTCATGAAATGCTCTTTGAACCAAGGTCCATAAGTTTAGTACCTCTGTTTTCTTCTATGCAGTCTATTGTTTCAGGTCTTATTCTTAAGTCTTTGATCCATTTTGAATTAATTTTGGTACATGGTGACAGATAACAGTCCAGTTTCATTCTTTTGCACGTTGCTTTCCAATTCTGCCAGCACCATTTATTGAAGAGGCTGTCTTCTCCATTGTATGTTTTTGGCTTCTTTGTCAAAAATTATCTGTCAATATTTATGTGGTTTTATTTCTGAATTCTCAATTCTATTCCATTGGTCTATGTGTCTGTTTTTCTGCCAATACCATGCTGTTTTGATTATTGTAGCCCTGTAGTACAAGCTAAAGTCAGTGAGTGTGATACCTCCAGCATTGTTCTTTTTTCTTAAGATTGCTTTGGCTGTTTGGGGTCTTTTGTGGTTCCAAAAAAATCTGATGATTTTTTGTTCTATTTCTTTTAAAAATGCCATTGGGAATTGCATTAAATCTGTATATTGCTTTGGGTAATATGGCCATTTTAACTATGTTGATTCTTCCAATCCATGAGCACGGAATGTCTTTCCATTTCTTTGTGTCTTCTTCAATTTCTTTTAAAAATGTCTTATAGTTTTCAGCATAGCGGTCTTCCCATCCTTGGTTTAGTTTATTCCTTGGTTTAGTATATTCCTAGGTATTTTATTCTTTTTTCTGCAATTGCAAAATGAATTGCTTTTTTTAACTCCTTTTTCTCAGATTTCATTGTTGGTATATAGGAATGCAATGGACTTTTGTATGTTGATTTTGTAGCCGGCAACTTTCCTGTATTTGTTGATTGTTTCTATTAGCTTTTTGGTGGAGTCTTTAGGGTTTTCTATATATAGCATCATGTCATCTGCAAAGAGTGACAGTTTAACGTCTTCATTCCCAATTTGGATGCCTTTTATTTCTTTCTCTTGTCTGATTGCTCTGGCGAGGATTTCCAACACTATGTTGAAAAGCAGAGGTGATAGGGGACAGCCCTGTCATGTTCCTGAACATAGAGCAAAGGGCTTCAGTTTTTAACTGTTAATTACGAGACTAGCTGAGAGTTTGTCATGGGTGGCCTCTATTATGTTAAGGTATTTTCCTTCTACACCTATTTTATTAAGTGTTTTAATCATAAATGGATGTTGTATCTTGTCAAATGCTTTTTCTGCATCAATTGATATAATCATATGATTTTTGTCCTTTATTTTGTTTATGTGATGTATCACATTGATGGATTTGCAGATATTGAACCATTCTTGTGCCGCTGGGATGAACCCCACTTGGTTGTGATGAATAATCTTTTTAATGCATTGTTGCATTCGATTTGCTTGAATTTTTTTTAGGATTTTTGCATCTGTATTCTTCAGAGATATTGGTCTGTAGTTTTCTTTTTTTGTGTTGTTCTTACCAGGTTTTGGTATCAGGGTAATGTTGGCCTCATAAAATGAGTAGGGAGTACCATCGCTTCTTCAATTTTTTGGAAGAGTTTGAGCAGGATTGGTATTAGATCCTCTTTGAAGGTTTGGTAGAATTCACTAGTGAAGCCATCTGGTCCCAGACTTTTTGCTTTTGGGAAGGTTTTGGATGACTGATTCAATTTGCAGGTATCTTTTTCATTTAGTGTTTTTATTTCTCTTGGATATATTCCCCATAGTAGAATCACTGGATAATAAGGTAGTTCTAATTTTAATTTTTTTGAGGATCCTACATACTGTTTTCCATAAAGGTCCCAATTTTTTCACATCGATGCTAGCATTTGTTATCTCTTGTCTTTTTGATGATGGCCATTTTAATAGGCATGTGCTGATGTCTCGTGGCTTAAATTTGCATTTCTCTAATGACTTGTGATGCTGAGCATCATATATATCTTTTTTGGGAAAATGTCTATTCAGGTTCTTTGCCCATTTATTAATTGGATCATTTATTAATTGGAAGGTTTTGGATGACTGATTCAATTTCGTTACTGGTGATCGGTCTGTTTAGATTTTCCAGTTCTTCATGGCTCAGCCTAGGAAGGCTATATGTTTCTAAGAACTTGTCCATTTCTTCTAGGTTACTGAATTTGGTGGAAAACAGTCCTTCATAGTATTCTTGGATGATCCTTTGTATTTCTGTGGCATCCGTTATAACTTACCCTTTTTCATTTCTGATTTTGTTAATTAGTGTCTTCTCTCTTTTTATCTTAGTGAGTCTAGCCAAGGGTTTGTCAATTTTGTTAATCTTTTCAAAGAACCAGCTCTTTATCAAATTAATTTTTTGTATTGTCTTTTTGTTCTCTATTTCATTTAGTTCTGCTCTGATTTTTATTATTTCCTTTCTTCTACTGACCTTGGGTTTCATTTATTATTCTTTTTCTAGTTCTTTATGATGTAACGTGAAGTTATCTATTTGGGATTTTTCTTCTTTCTTGAGATAGGCCCGTAATGACATAAATTTTCCACTTAAAATTGCTTTCGCTGCATCCCCAAAATTTTGATAGGACGTATTTTCATTGTCATTTGTTTCTATGTATCTTTTGATCTCTCCTCTAATGTCTTCTTTGACCCGCTCCATGTATTTGTGTTTTTTCCTGCTTTCTTTTTGCAGTTGATATCCAATTTCAAAGCCTTGTGATCAGAGAATATGCTTGGTATGATTTCAATCATCTTAAATTTGCTGAGGCTAGTTTTATGTCCCAATATATGGTCTATCCTTTAGAATGTTCCATTTATATTAGGAAAAAAAAGTATAGTCTGATGTTTTAGGATGAAGTGCTCTATAAATGTCAATTATGTCCATT
Organism: Rhinolophus ferrumequinum; assembly: GCF_004115265.2. NCBI lineage: Eukaryota > Metazoa > Chordata > Mammalia > Chiroptera > Rhinolophidae > Rhinolophus > Rhinolophus ferrumequinum. The sequence continues at coordinate 24,957,953 of NC_046286.1, read as the reverse complement.
TCATCTAATGTGTCAGTTTAGGCTATTTCATTATTTCATTATTGCTATTTCATTATTGTTTTTTTGTTTGTATTATCTATCCATAGCTGTCAATGATGTATTTAAGTCCCCTAGTATAATTGTGTTTTGGTCAATTTCTCCCTTTAATTTTTTCAGTAGTTGCTTGGTATATTTCGATGTTCCCTGATTGGGGGCATAAATATTGATGCCTGTTATGTCTTCTTTTTTAAATTGAGATAAAATTGACATATAACATATCAGCTTCAGATGTACAACATAATGATTCAATATTTGATTAAAACACTTAATAAAATAGGTATAGAAGGAAAATACCTTAACATAATAAAGGCCATATATAACACACCCTCAGCTAATCTCATAATTAATGGTGAAAAACTGAAGCCCTTTGCTCTACATTCAGGAACATGACAGGTCTGTACCCTATCACCTCTGCTTTTCAACATAGTGTTGGAAATCCTCACCAGAGGAATCAGGCAAGAGAAAGAAATAAAAAGCATCCAAATTGGGAATGAAGAAGTTTAATCGTCATTCTTCACAGATGACATGATGCTATATATAGAAAACCCTTAAGACTCCACCAAAAAGCTGTTAGAAACAATCAATGAATACAGAAAAGTTGCCGGCTACAAAATCAATGTACAAAAGTCCATTGCATTCCTGTATACTAACAATGAATTCTCAGCAAAACAAATTAAAAAAGCAATAACTTTTGCAATTGAAACAAAAAGAACAAAATACTTAGGAATAAACTTAACCAAGGATGTGAAAGAACTATATGCTGAAAACTATAAGACATTTTTTAAAGAAATTGAAGAAGACACAAAGAAATGGAAAGACATTCCATGCTCATGGATTGGAAGAATCAACATGGTTAAAATGGCCCTATTACCCAAAGCAATATACAGATTTAATGCAATCACCATCAAAATCCCAATGGCATTTTTTAAAAGAAATAGAAAGAAAAACCATCAGATTTGTTTAGAACCACAAAAGACCCCAAATAGCCAAAGCAATCCTAAGAAAAAAGGACAATGCTGGAGGTATCACACTCACTGACTTTAGCTTGTACTACAGGGCAACACTAATCAAAACAGCAGGGTATTGGCAGAAAAACAGACATACCAGACCAATGGAATAGAATTGAGAATTCAGAAATAAAACCACATAAATATTGACAGATAATTTTTGACAAAGAAGCCAAAAACATACAATGGAGAAAAGACAGCCTCTTCAATAAATGCTGCTGACAGAATTGGAAAGCAACGTGCAAAAGAATGAAACTGGACTGTTATCTGTCACCACGTACCAAAATTAATTCAAAATGGACCAAAGACTTAAGCATAAGACCTGAAACAATAAACTGCATAGAAGAAAACAGAGGTACTAAACTTATGGACCTTGGGTTCAAAGAGCATTTCATGAATTTGACTCCAAAGGCAAGGGAAGTAAAAGCTAAAATAAATGAATGGGACTATATCAAATTTAAAAGCTTCTGCATAGCAAAAGAATCCATTAACAAAATAAACAAAATAATGAATGGGAGATTTTTGCAAACAGTGCCTCCGATAAGGGGCTAATATCCAAAATACACAAGGAACTCATGCAACTCAACAACCAAAATTAAACAACCCAATTGAAAAATGGGCAGAAGACCTGAAGAGACATTTCTCCAAAGAGGACATACAAATGGCAAATAGACATATGAAAAAATGCTCAACATCACTAATCATCAGAGAAATGCAAAGAAAAACCACAATGAGATATCACCTCACCCAGTTAGAATGGCTATCATCAACAAGACAAATAGTAACAAGTGTTGGAGAGGCTGTGGAGAAAAAGGAACCCTGATACACTGTTGGTGGGAATGCAGACTGGTGCAGCCGTTATGGAAGGCAGTGTGGCGGTTCCTCAGAAAATTACAAATAGAATTACCATATGACCCAGCAATCCCTCTCCTGGGTATCTACCAAAAAAATCTGAAAACATTTTTCCATAAAGACAAGTGTGCTCCAATATTCATTGCAGCTTTATGTTTGGTGGCCAAGACATGGAAACAACCAAAATGTCCTTCAATAGATCAATAGATAAAGAAGTTGTGATATATATACACAATGGAATACTTTTCGAGGGTGAGATGAAATAGGACCATCTGTGACAACATGGATGGATCTTGAGATTATAATGCTAAGCGAAATAAGTGAGAGAGAAAAAGTAAAGAACCATATGATGTCACTGATATGTGGTATATAAAACTGAAAACAACAAAAGAACAAGACAAGGAAATGAGAAACAAAAACTCATTGACACAGACAATAGTTTAGGGGTTACCAGAGCATAAGAGGACGGGGGTGGGGGGGTGGTAGATGAGGGTAAAGGGGATCAAATATATGGTGATGGAAAGAGAACTGACTCTGGGTGGTGAACACACAATGTGATTTATAGACGATGTAATATGGAATTATATACCTGAAATTTATGTAAGTTTACTAACAATTGTCACCCCAATGAACTTTAATTAAAAAAAATTCAAACCTAATACTAATAAAAGCATAGTCTCTATCATATCATAAAAAAACAAGACAATTATTAAAAAGAAAAAGTAAAGCTCATAAACATTAAAAAATAACCTGTATGTATTACTAATCTAAGGTATATCTAAGGTATAATGTGGCCATATATAATTCTAATCTTCACTATACTGATTCTCCAAGAATATGCTGTAAATATTTAACAATTAAAAAAATGTATACTCTTGTTCCAAATAGTTTCTATTCTGCTGATGGTTTCTGTTTGATAGTCATCGGGAAAGTTTACCAGATCCTTAAGACTGTGAAACCAGGAGTGAGGGATTCTTAAGTGAACTGGGGCCCAGCTGTTGAAATAGAGTTCCCATTGTGAGGCATTTCTTAACAAAAATCAATTTCAATGCCTCAGATGCCATGGATCGCTTTAAAGAGTAATATTAAGCACAGTTAAAGCAAACAGACTAAGAAGAGCAAAGAAGATAACTGACATTTTTCACTTAGGGAAACACACCCCCTCCCACACACACACAGACATATACACACACCACTCAAGTTTTAACAATTTCCAGAGGATGACCTAGAAAGAGAGAATAGCCTGCAATGCATATAAAGGACAGAACAGTTTTCTATTAACAGGACCTTGAAGGTATTATGCTAAGTGAAATAAGTCAGACAAAGATAAATACCCGATGACTTCACATATGTGGAATCTAAAAAAAGAGAAACAAAAACAAATAAACCAAACCAAAACTAACAGATACAGAGAATAGAAGGTTGGTTGCCAGAGGGGAGGTGGATTGGAGGAAGACGAGATGGGTGAAGGGAGTCAAGACAAACTTTCAGCTATAAAATAAATAAGTCATGGACATGTAATGTACAGCATGGTGACTATAGTTAGTAATATTGTATTGCAAACTTGAGTTGGTAAGGCAGTAAATCTTAAAAGTTCTCATCACAAAAAAAAAAATTTTTTTTTGTAATTTTGTATGGTGACTAGACTCAGTGTGATCTTTTCACAGTTTATACAAATACTGAATTGTACACCTAAAACTAATATAGTGTTATATGTCAACTATGCTCAATTTTTTTAAAAGTCTCTCAAAATTTAAAAAAACAACAAAGCTTACAGTAGAAACAAGGGTATAATAATTTCTCCTAACTCTAAACAAAGTGTTCTCTCTCCAAAAGTAAAATGTAAACAACATTTGGATGTTTCTTTAGTGAAGAATTACATATTTACATAAAAACAGACATTATCTAAACTGAAAACAAAGCTTGTTCATTATGCCTAAACTACTTTACATTTAACTACCTATTATTCCCTAGTTACATCTTCCCAGAAGTCGTTACTCATTCTTACCACAGTACTGTGACAAACTGGCAGAGTCATGAGGGAAAAGTTTAAAAAATAAAATTTGGGGGCCAGCCTGGTGGCTCAGCTGATTGGAGCATCGTCCTCCTAACGCCAAGGTTGCCAGTTTGATTCTCACATGTGCCAGTGAGCTGCACCCTCTACAGCTAAGATTGTGAACAATGGCTCTCCCAGGAGCTGGGGGCGGGGGGAAAGGGGGTGAGCGCAAGGCTCCTAATACCAGCATGGGCCAGGGAGCTGTGTCCTACACAACTAGACTGAGAAACAACGGCTTGAACTGGAGGGGTAGGGGGCGGAAGAAAGGAGGAAAAAGTAAAACATAAAAAAAAAATAAAATGAAACTGGAGAATACGTGTGAATGTGTGTGTGTGTGTGTGTGTGTGTGTGTGTGTGTGTGTGTATTTACACATTGAACCATGGACTCATGTCCAAAAGATACTGAATTATGAATTAAATCTAAAATGTGTTGAAGTAGTCTAGAAACATAATAAACAGTGAACCAAGAATATAGCTGAATAATTTGACACTGTAATATGAAACCTTAAAAGTTCCATAACCATATTTTTAAGATACTTACAATATTCTATTTAACACTGATTTTTGTTTCTAAATAAAACAATAGGCTCAAATGGATGGTATTCTCAGAAGACAAGAAGTTATCAACGGCAAAATAAATGTCAAATTGTTGGCTAGTCCAACAATTGCAGTACTCATAGATTTTTTAAAAAATCATTCATACATTATGTAATTTTAGCAATGGTACATGCAGGAATTACAATTTGAACTAGAGAAACCATAAAATATATTTGGCCACAAAAACACAATAAACGAGCAAAGTTGTGATGAGCAATGTGTGATGACCCACATGGGTTTCCACAGCTGCAAGACTGGTGCGTGGGAGCTCTCTTCACAGGACATTCCCCTCCCATGAAAATCAGAACCAGATACAATTTCACCTCATGTGAAATGCAATGTTTCAAAGATCAATTATATCTTCAATAACTTAAAATATACTATAGATTATAATTTCTCCCTATAAACTCTTACAAAAGTGCAATAAAATCTTCTGATTTGTCAATTTACTCCATATCCTTAATTTACTTTCTTGTAGTATTTAGTATGCAATTTTGTCTGCAATGTCACATCTTGTTTAACCACCTTAACTAAATAGCATACTTTATTGGGCCAAATTTAAAACTGCAAAGAAATGCTGGTCATGCTTCCCCCCAGGGCGGATTTACTATATTGATATTTTTTTCAAAAAATGTTAATAATGTATTTATTAAGATATTGTTATATGATTAACGATATACTTATTGATATATATTACTACAATGCATTATAGTATACTGTATATATTAACATTTCTTTCAAGGAAAATCGAGAAATACTTGAGGAAAACTGGGGGTGAATGTTCAGGTCAACAAACATTTTCCAAGCACCTCTTAGACACCAAATACTGTATTAGGAAGCAATAGGGACATAAAGACAATTATGGGAAGGTAAGATATAGGACAGGCATGTAAACAAATTAATGCAATACAGATTCCCAAAATAAAATGTAGTAGGATACAAAGCCCAACAGCAATTCCTTAAACTTATACACTGAACATTTTTTTCTGTATTTCTCATGTTATTTTCATTATGCTACATTAACATAACCTCATTTTACTCAATTCAAAAGTTATTTACTAATAAATTCCTTCCCACCTCAATTTTTCACCTCTTCATGCCTTGCTTTATCACTAAGAGGAAGTAAAAAAAATAAGATAGAAGAAAATGAGACGAAATACACAACTAGAAATATGGCTGAAGAGTTAAGAGGAACCAAAAGAGAAAAGTGTATCCCCAAAGAATATGTAAGACTCATATTAGGGGAGGAGAATTAAGTTTCTTTATAAAATAAGATTTTATAAAGAGGACAGGTGATCTAAGTATTGTTTATTCACAGACAGTACAATCCAACGGAAATAAACTCACTATCTCGAAGAGATATTTGCACTCCTGTGTTCACTGCAGCATTACTCACAATAGCCATGATATAGAAACAACCTAAATACCCATTGATGAATGGATTTAAAAAAAGTGATACACACACACACACACAGGAATATTATTCAGCCTTTCAAAAGAGGTTAATACTGCCATTTTCAAGTGTCTTGAGGGTATTATGCTAGGAGAGACAAGCGAGACGCAGTAACACAAGTATTGCACATCTCACTTATATGTGGATTCCTTAAAAAAAAAAAAAAAGCCAAAGTCATAGTAACAGATTGTGGAATGGTGGTTACCAGAGTCTGAGGGGTTAGAGAAAAGAGAAAATGAAAAATAAAAGAAAGTAGAATGATGGTTGCCAAGGGCGGGGGAGTGGGACAGTGGGAGTTATTTTTAATAGTACAGAGTTTCAGTTTTTGCAAAATGAAGTGAGTGCTGGAGATGGATGGTAGTGATGGTTGCATGACAATATGAATACACTTCATGTGAATCACTTAATACCATTACACTGTATACTTAAAAATGGTTAGGACAGTAAATTTTATGTTATGTGTATTTTACCACAGTAAAAAAAAATTGGAAAAAATATGAATAAGCTAAGACACAAGGCATTGAGTTGAAAGTTCATGGAGTTATGTAAGTGACAAGACAATGAGTATATGAAATATAAGACATGGGAAAGGTAGATGGTAGGATAAGTAGGGAAAGTGAGAATGAGTTTAACTGAGATAGAAAGTTTGAACAGTAAGACTATCTACTGAAGTGTTTGCATCCAAGATTAAGTTGATATAAACTATATCATTTTGTCACACACACACACACACACACACACACACAAAGACACTGCAAAGTCCCTGTTCTAAAACATGAATTAGGGACCTCAGTCAATGGAGCAACTTCATATGACAGAATCATAAAGAAAGGAACTAATTTTTTAAAGTGAGGATACACTAAATGTGTAACTTCCATAGATAAGGCTTACCTTGTCACCTGCCCGGCACCCAGGCCCCACAGAGTGGATGACAATAATAACCTTGCATTTGTTACAATGCCCTCCACTGTCTGTAGACTTCGCCTTTATACTGGTATGCAGACTCAGAGGGCTCTAAAGTCAGAACAGAGAGGGTATTCCCTGCTACCTTCTACAGCCATATTTCGTAACATGAGAGCAGGAACGACCTGAGACAATGCATTTCTAAGAATACCTAGAAGTGTGACCACCCTCACTCCATCACTCCAGAGAGTAGCAATGTGGATTTAGTGATCCAAGTGATAAGGGGAAGTCAAACTCATCATTTCAAAAACACCTGCTAAAATAAGAAGAAAAGCCTGGCTAGTCACTTATTCCTGAGCCCCTAACACATACAAGTCTCATGTGGATTCAACAAATGCTTTTTTTTTTTTAATTAGTTTTAGGTGCACAAAACAAAGTAATAGTTAGACGTTTATCATTTATATCCCTCACACTGTGTGAACCCCCCTCCCCCCATCCACTATCTCTCAGACATCGCACACAGCCATTACATTCCCACTGTCTCTATTCCTAATGCTGTACTCGGCTTCTTGTAAGTATATTCATACATACATACACACACACACACACACACACACACACACACACATATATACACACATATATACATATATATACATATATGTGCATATATATATGTGTATATATATATATAAACTTGTAGTTGACATTCATTATTCAGCTTCAGCTGAATAATTCATTGTTCAGCTTCAGCTTCAGGTGTACAGTGCCGTGATCAGGCATCTACATCTTCCCTGAGGTGGTCTCCCTAACAAGACAAGTGTCCATTGAATACCCAACCACATCTTTACAACATTATTGATTACATTCCCTAAATTACCTTTCGTAACCCCGTGGCCATCTTGTGGTTACTGACTGCTTTCTAAACCTCTCACCTTCCCCCTTATCCCCATCCCCCCATTTAGCAACCCTCAGTTTTTCTTCTATGTCTCTGAAACTGTTTCTGATTAGTTCATTCACTTATTCTTTTATTTAGATTCCACATATAAGTGCGATCATATGGTATTTGTCTTTCTCTGTCTGATTTATTTCACTTAACATAATGTTCTCTAGGTCCATCCATGTTGTTGCAAATGGTAAGATTTCTTTCTTCCTTATGGCTGCGTAATACTCCATTGTATAAATGTACCACACTTTCTTAATCCAGTCGTCTACCGATGGGCATTTCTGTTGTTTCCATGTCTTGGCTATTGCGTATAGTGCTGCAATAAACATAGGAGTGCATACAGATTTTTGAATTGGAGTTTTGGATTTCTCCGGATAGATACCTAGGAGTGGAATTGCTGGATCATAAGGTAGTTTCATTTTCAGATTTTTGAGATACCTCCATACTGTTTCCATAGTGGCTGCACCAATATGCAATCCCACCAACAGTGCATAAGGGTTCCCTTTTCTCCACATCCTCGCCAGCACTTGTTTTTTGTTGATTAATGATAGCCATTTTGACTGGGGTGAGGTGGTATCTCATTGTGGTTTTTATTTGCATTTCTCTGATGGATAGTGAGGTTGAACATTTTTTCATATGTCTATTTGCCATCTGTATGTCATGTTTTTTTTCATATGTCTGTTTGCCATCTGTATGACGATTAGAAAAATGTCTCTTCATGTCCTCTGCCCATTTTTTAATTGGGTTGTTTGTTTTTTTGGAGTTGAGTTGAGTGAGTTTTTTATAAATTTGGGATATTAACCCCTTATCGGATATATCATTGGCAAATATCTTTTCCCATTCAGTAGGATCCCTTTTTGTTTTATTGATGGTTTCCTTTGCTGTGAAAACTCTTTTTAGTTTAATGTAATCCCACATGTTTATTTTTTCTCTTACTTCCCTTGTGCGAGGGGATATATCAGTAAAAATCTTACTCTGGGTAATGTCTGTAAAGTTTCTTCCTATATTTTCTTCTGGGAATTTTATGGTTTCAGATCTTACATTTAAGTCTTTAAGCCATTTTGAATTTATTTTTGTATACGGTATAAGGAGGTGGTTCAGCTTCATTTTTTTGCATGTGTCTGTCCAGGTTTCCCAGTACCATTTATTGAATAGACTGTCTTTACCCCACCGTGAATTCTTGCTTCCATTGTCATAGATTAAATGACAATATAGGCATGGATTTATTTCTGGGCTCTCTATTCTGTTCCATTGATCTATGTGTCTGTTTTTATGCCAGTACCATGCTGTTTTGAATACTGTAGCCTTGTAGTATAATTTGATGTCAGGTATTGTTATACCTCCCACTTTGTTCTTATTTCTCAAGATTGCTGAGGCTATCTGGGGTCTTTTATGGTTCCATATAAATTTTAGGAGTATATGTTCTATTTCTGTGAAAAATGTCATTGGTAGTTTGATAGGAATTGCGCTGAATATGTATATTGCCTTAGCCAGTATGGACATTTTAACTAGTTTCCCTCAGAAATAAATGGCAAGCTTCTTTTCCCCCACAGCTTCTCCTCCCTTCACAGTTTGCCAAAGATCAAGAGCCCATTTAGCTGAAGATAAAGATATGTTCCATTAACTCATCAACAATACTGTCACCTCCTAGTGCTCCCATCCTCTATGGAATATGGCGCGTGCCTACCAGGTACACATTAAGAGCGTCCCCTTCCAATACAGCTGCACAAAAGCGCATTTCATCTCACCTGAGGTCGGAAGAGCTGATCACTCTTGTGGCAAACATGTGGGTTTGTTCCTCAGTCACCTAACCCCTTGCCTGTTTCTACCAAAAGTGGCTGAAGAAATAAAATATCTGCTCTTCCAAACAAAGAAAAAGAGAGAGACAGATTTGGGCCAAAGAGAAATAAACGGTGTTTTGCTAGGAAAGAGCAGTAAGGGATAACAATTCTGAGAAAGCATTTGCTCCCCTAGTGAAGAGGAGCAGAAGTGGCTGATCTTCCTACAGAAGACGTGATAACGGAAGCTAAGCAGCCTCACATCCTGCAACCCCGAGGCAATAATCAAGAGGGAAACTATAAGAGGACCTAAGAGACACCCTGACAGTGCTGAGCGACTGCAGAATGGTAAGCACCTATCCCATGTTGGGTCAGAGAAATAACCCCTACTTTAGTTAAATATGTTAAGCTACTTGTTTAAGATATTTCTAACTGATAAAATCCCCAGGTCTACCATGGCTGTGGAGTAAGGGGTTAACACATTTATGCTCATCAACATTGATCAAAAGAAAAGAAAGAAAGGAAGGAAGGAAAGAAGGAAGGAAGAGGAATCATATGTGTGCCACTTTCCACAAAGAACACATCATCAAAGACCATGAACAGAGAAACCATGGATAAAAGTGCCCTGGACTAGAATTTTGGCTCAGCAACCAGTACTGGGATCTTAGATCTAAGTTACTTAACATTTCAAAGCCTGTTTCCTCATCTGCAAAGATCATGTTAATAACCACCTTATAATGTTGCCAACAGGATTAAATCACAATGCACACATAAATTTAATAGTGCCTGGAATACAGCAAGCGCTTTAAAAAAAAAATTGAAACTTGCCTTCATCACCACTAACTACTACAACCACCATCACCCAGCAGACCAATACTTTAGCTAAAATTGGTAAAGTTCAGAAACACTTGACCTAAGAAGAATGATTAAGTGCCACATGAAAGTGAAGGGGAAAATATATATAGTTTCAAGTTCATTTTCTCTCTCTCTCTCTATCTCTATCTCTCTCTGTGTGTGTATGTGTGTGTGTGTATCTCCTGTCTCAGGCTCTAACCCATAGTAAAGGAAAATCTCCTTAGCCAAAGTGTTAAGAAATGAAAGTAGAAGCACATAAAACATTACAGCCATCAAGTTAAAAAATGATAATAATTTCTATGACTTTCAGAATGTAATATTTTTAAGCCATCCTCAAGAAGTAGAGATGATTTCCTTCTTAATATTTTAAACAAAACTCAAAAGTAGGCCAATAATTAATAAGAATGTATTTACAAAGATTTAAGCTACTCCAAAAAAAAAGAATATAAATGCAAATTGTTATTCTCTTTCTTTGGGATTATAGCTGCCCTGCCAAAATTCAGAGTTATATTAGTTTGTTTTTTCCTTAAATATTGAACAATATTTCATCTTCTTTCCATTATTTTAGCCTTTAATAGTCAATGTGGTAACTGTGGAATATTTGATGAAACAGTTATAGAAGATAACATTCTGGTTATCAATCTTGCTTGCTATTCTTCTGTTTTCAAATTTATGAGCTAGAAATCTGTCTTCTATATCTTCTTCCAGTTTCAGTTCTCTATTTTCTAGATCATTACCCCATCCATACCTCAATGTAGTAAACTCACTGACATTGTTCACCTGTTTTGCAACTCAACAAATGTAATTTGTATATGGACAAAATCAGTTTCACAAAGGACAACCATAATTTTTTTTTTTAACACCACAGCTTAAGTTCTTTCCATGTTACTAAAGTCTAATACTTCTATGGTAGGTTTGTTAGTTTAAAATGTAGGCATGAAAACACAAACTCGCCTACTGTCATGTTTTAAAACATACCCTAAAAGAATTTTAAAAAAAATTATATAAACAGCAAGAGCCTCATTAAACATTTACTTCTAAGTGCCTTTTCAAAAATTTAGGGGAAATCAAACCCGTTCATTTAGTTATTCTCTATTCTTTCATTCCTTGATTATTTCTAGTATCAATTATTATTTCTACAACTCTGGGACAATTTGCATTTGTTATTTTTATTTTTGTTCTGAACTTACACATTACCGTCTTAGAACATTTCAGATACCATTTTCTGCACCACTCCAATTTTAGCATATACGCTGCCTACTTGATTGAGGTCACAGGGTTCTCTCTGTGTCACTTGGGTAAAGACATAAAGCCTGAATAAGAGTTTTATTTCTGAGACACAAAATTCGCAATGCATGTAAATCAGAAGATGGATTCTGCATTCCCTGACAAGTTCCTCAAAATATGTAAGTGCAATTCAATAGACAAGCAGTGAAATTTGAAGGTACAGAATTAGAAGCTGGTGTGTGGACAGTATTCACCTGCCTGAATGGAGCAGGCAGGAAGAGAAATGTCAAGGCTGGTTATCAGCGGAGAGTACAGACGAGGAAGACACAAAGAGGGAACTTAAATAAATGAAGACAAAAAATAGTGATCTCACTCTCCATCCCTTACCCCCCATCAAAGATAGAGCTCCGCAACACCCCGCTCAGAGCTGACATCTCTGACTAGGTGCATCACTCTCTTTACTATGCTACCTCTATGCCCAGTACATGTTCTCTTTTACTGACCGCATCTCCTCCCCATTGCTGGGTCCTCTCACACATTCTGAACACTCTGAAAGCTTTATCATATACCTGTGTCCCCAGTGTTTTTGCCTGAAATGTAGTGGATACTCAAAAAAAAGTTACTGAATTGAACTCGAATAAAGCTCTTCTTCGGGCCGGCCGGTAGCTCAGGCGGTTAGAGCTCCATGCTCCTAACTCTGAAGGCTGCCGGTTCGATTCCCACATGGGCCAGTAGGCTCTCAACCACAAGGTTGCCTGTTCGATTCCTCGAGCCCTGCAAGGGATGGTGGGCTGTGCCCCCTGCAACTAGCAACGGCAACTGGACCTGGAGCTGAGCTGCACCCTCCACAACTAAGACTGAAAGGACAACAACTTGAAGCTAAAACGGCACTCTCCACAACTAAGATTGAAAGGACAACAATTTGACTTGGAAAAAGTCCTGGAAGTACACACTGTTCCCCAATAAACTCCTGTTCCTTTTCCCCAATAATAATAAAAAAAAAGCTCTTCTTCTAAATGACAATTCGTTATAAAGCAAAGCGAAACTAACTATAACTACTTTTTAAAATATTTCTTCTTTCTCTGGAACATAATTATTAATGTCGTAGGTAAAAAAGCAGAAATGGGTGACTTAATATTGGATGTGGCCAATCCTATTTCTATGAGACAAATTTAGTTTAATTAATACAAAATTTTTCTGTGTCGTGTGTGTGTGTGTGTGTGTGTGTCCCTCTTGTTCTCACTTTTTCTCATTAATGATGAATCAAAAAAATTTAAGAAAACTGAAACTCAGAGACATATACATAATCATTACTTTTCAATGTCCAGTCACTGTTAAAAATTACACTCTCAACACTTAATCAATCCTGCAACATTTTCCTTATTCCTAGATCGCCCTGTGCAAAATTTTTAAATTGGAAAACTAATGGGTGATGCATCTATCTTTCTTTGTAGTGACTGAATAAATTTTTGCTCTGTGAGAGTAGAACTGTCAAAGAATTGAATTTACAAGTAAAAAAAAAAAAGAAAGAAAGGAAGAAACTTTTCGGTATTCAGGTGTTTCCTAGCAACTGAATCTGCTGATACTTTCTCATCACAAATAAGAAGAATAAAAATCCATTGTCAATGAAAGCAATATAGCTCAGTGAAAAAAAAAAAACACACGTAAATAATGTGTAAAAATACTAAAAATATTTTCCAGCCAATCTAGGCTGAGGTTTTAAAACAGGTAATTATAATTCTTAAATATGATAAATAATATGAGGAATGGATATGTTTGTAAAGGGGTGTGGGTGAATCTTATCTTTTCTATGATTGGGGGATGAGGGCATGAGCAGGGGACACAAAGGTGACCGCAAAAATAGTATCCTAAGAACTAACTCCATAGAGTTAGTTCAACCATGAAGAAGGAAGCTGCTATTCTCAAAGTAGCTAGAGTTTAAACCTGGTTTATGCTGCATCATAAGTTTCTAAACAAAATATAAAACGCGCATCTTGCATACTCCAGAGAAAAACTGTCAAAAGTAACAATTTTAACGACTACAGCCAACTGTAGCAGTTCTTCAGAAATATTTTGAGATCATAAACATTTGCAAATGAGATTTCAGAAATATTCTGTTTATACAGCACTTCATACACATTATCAGGTACTTCACTCATTTATAAACAGTACACTGAAATGCAACCCTTCTAACTTTAGTTGTCTCAACAACTATGGAGAATACAAACATGCGGCTCTCCCCAGGTAATTCATCAGCTCCTGAGCACCTACTCTTCACAAGGCACTGTACTAGGCATCAGAGATAATGAACTTGAATATGACACAAACTCTACCCTAAAGAACTCTACACTTAAAATGTATAACGGAAGCACCACTATAGGGAGGGTGAATCAGAGAAAGCAGTAGACACACAGAGGTATTTGATTGGACCAGGAGAGTGGCAACAAACTACTGTAATATGAGTAAAAAGGACATTGAACTTAAGGAGTTATGCAACACTAATTAGTTATGGCCATTCAACCGTTCTGGGGCTAAGCTTTCAAGGGCAAATGAAGAGACCTGACTGGTAAGTTTTGTTGAGAGTCTCTTATACAAGAAAGCTAATAGCATACATAATAGGACAAGCAAGCATATGCACCGATATCCATAAACCTAGAGTTTGCATTCTAGTTGCCAAGAGAGAGAGCAAGATAACACACAAATGATTAAAACAACTCTAAAATCCCTTCCTGCCTCTAAAAATGCTGTATATATGTGCTGCTAACATTTGCTAGCAACTAAAAAGGAAAGAACTTAAAATAAGTGAATTATTAAAATTCTTGCCACCAATAATTACCATAAACACAAAATGCAGAACTGTACTAAGCACTATAGAAAGAAATAAAAACAAAAATCAAAACCTCTTAAGATATTATTCTTCACATGAACTAGCCCCTTCAAATAAACACCTAAAAAATATATAGCACTATGGCATTTTTAAAGCATTTTCATATACATCACTGATTTTTTTTCAATGAATGAAATCTGTTCTCTCAAAAACCTAGAATAGTTCACTAAAACAAGAAAATAACTTTTATTCAATCCTATTCTTTGAATGGTGCTAAAAGTCTCATGTTCTAAAATAAAATCCATGTGGAGAAAAATGCCAGGACTCACTTGTAACGACTTGTTTGTTTATAGAATCCAACTCATTGCGCCTGCCTGAGCCCCACACCCAACCTCGAAATGTTCACTTTGGTATTTGGTCCTCTTCTCTTTTTATTCTTTACTCCTTAAAAATTGCATCTACTAATTTGGCTTCAAATTTCACAACCACGTGGGTGACTCCCAAATCTAAGTCTGAATCTCTAAGCAATCTTCTGAGTTTCAAGCGAAATTTATCAGAATGTCCTGTTAATTCAATAAACAGGCCCAATACCAAATACTTTTCTCTCTCAAACAGCTCTGTCTCACATCCCTGCTGCTAAAACACATCTCTGGTAGCCCATGCTTTCCACCACCTAACAATGTACCTCTACTGCTCTCTGCAAGAGAGCTATTCATCTCCCTAAACCCAAATCTTTTAAAGCCAATGTCAACTCTAGCTTTTCTCTAAATGCCCTGAGCTCAGGTAATCCAATTCTCAGGACACTTCCCATTCTCTACGCAGTCACTGAGTCCTTTATATACACCTTAGCTCCCCCTACTAGACAAGAGGGCTCTTGAGAGTCAGAGTCCTATCTCATAAACTTCCCGTTCCCCGTATTACCTAGGCACTATGCAATAAAATTGACATACTTAAAGAAATGTTTGTTAAATGCACAACAAATTAAAACCGGACGTTATAAAGGGTTTAACAAACCAATACCTCAAAAATCGAGCAATAATCAAGTTTAGCTTAGCATCCTTAGTCAACAAACATGTCTCAAAGTAGAAAAAGCATGTTTATTTTTCCCCCAAAATGAGTGATTTTCTTTCTGGTAGTTTCATGGCTTTCAGCTGCAATATTTTGTTTCCTACAGATCAGTACCATGAGAGAATAAATGGGCTGGAGCCTGACAGTAAAGACAGTGAAGGTGTGGTATCCACGACTTGCAGATTGATGGATTAACGGCAGCACTGACTGGTTCACTGCAACCACCTTAATACAGCATTAAGTGGTCAGGAAGCAATATTAGAAAAGACATATTAAGCAATCCCAAACCCGAGGAAGTCAACTAGTTAGGCACAAATAAGACAAAAGAAAATTCCCATGTGATTCCAAAGTAACCATTCAAAAATATTAATTATACTTAACCACAGCTTAAGGAACAAAACTGAAGACTGCTTTTCAAAAGAGGATAAAAGATTTAAGAGGATTCCAAGCTCTTTATAAATAAAAATTACATGATCGAGTGCCTACAAAGAATATTTTTTTCAAAGCAACAAATACTTGATGAGCCATAGACTCAATAGTATTCTAAAATTCTAAATTTGTGAAAAAGAAAATCCTTTTCAAAAAAGAAAATCCTTACTCTTCTCTGTGACTCCAAGAAATGCTTACTCGCTTGTCAATTATTTCCTTGGGAACTTCCCAAAGTCCTCTTTCCACATCTAAATTAAAGTGTGTAAATATATTTTCTGAGAGTCTGGTTTTTAAAGTTTTACCAGCACGTTCTAATGATGAGTCTCACAAACAGAAAGGAAATTAGTCACACTATGTGAGAAAAAAGAGAATTTGTCTTCAAGAAACTCAGCTACAATTGAAGAAGCTGTCCCGAGTTTTGAAAAACAGAGCATGTTCTGCTGCGTCATGAGAGAGTGGAGGTGTGTGAAAGCCCCGCTCATTCATGCGCCCTGCGCACTTCTCCACTGACATCTTCCTGTGTCATCTCATAAGGTCTCATGGCTCCACATTCTCCTGCCCAGAAATCCAGACTTCTAAATCTAACTTCATACTTTCTAGCTCTGTTTGCATGCCTAATAAGCCTCTCCCACTGAACACGGTCAGAACAGAACTCTTGATTTTATTTTATATACTTCTCTTTCAGTCTTCAGCATCTTGATAAAAGGCATCACCCTCTAATCAGTTTTTCAGACCAAAATCTAGGCAGCATAACATAATGCTCTGGAACACAGACTCTGAAGCCAGACTGCATGGATTCAAATCCTGCCTCCGCTCCTCATTACCTATACAAAGATACTGTAAGCCTTAGAGGGTAATAATGGTACCCACTGGACAGGTTACTATGAAGATTAAGTGTCTTAATTCATATAAACCATTTAGAAGAGCACCTGGCAGATACTAAACTGGCATTGAGTTTAAGCTATCATCATTGTTACTATTATCCTGATTCCCCTTTTTCTCTCATACCTAGTCTGTCGTGTCAACAAAGGAACAGTTATCATCAAAAGATCCTAAGAATTACAATACTTCAAAAACATCATTGACGCCTTTTTGTCCGACATCTTAGCGAAGCGGCAGTCGTAGCGTCTGCTGTCCGCACTTTGCCATGCCGCCCAAAGACGACAAGAAGAAGAAAGATGCTGGAAAGTCGGCCAAGAAAGACAAAGACCCAGTGAACAAATCTGGAGGCAAGGCCAAAAAGAAGAAGTGGTCCAAAGGCAAAGTTCGGGACAAGCTCAATAACCTAGTCTTGTTTGACAAAGCGACATATGACAAACTCTGTAAGGAAGTTCCCAACTATAAGCTTATAACCCCAGCTGTTGTCCCCGAGAGACTGAAGATCCGCGGTTCCTTGGCCAGGGCAGCCCTTCAGGAGCTCCTTAGTAAAGGACTTATTAAATTAGTTTCAAAGCACCGAGCTCAAGTAATTTACACCAGAAACACCAAGGGTGGGGATGCCCCAGCTGCTGGTGAAGATGCATGAAAAACAGGTTCCACCAACTGTATGTTTTGAAAAATAAATCTTTATTAAATCAAAAAAAAAAAAAAAAACATCATTGACATCCACTGACTTCTCTCATTTGTTACCTTCACAACCATCCTACTTCAAGCCACCATCTAGAATAAGGTGATCGACTTCCAAACTAGTCTCCCCGCTTTCATTTTTCTATACCCCTCAAAGTGGTTTTCAAGCAGCAACCACAGTAATTCATTTAAAATATAAATCAGATCTTATCACTCCCTTATTCAAAACCATCTGATGGTTTTTGACTATATTAGGCTAAGAATCATACTCCTTACCCTGGTTTATTTATTAAAGTCCTACATCTAGCCACTGTAGTCTCATCTTGTCCCCCTCTCTGCTAGCTGACTACACTTCAGCTACACTGGCCTTTTTTAAATTCTGCAAAAATGCCAAGATTCCTTCTTTGGGGCCTTTGCATTAGTGACTTTCCCTGCCTGGAATGCACTTTTGTCTGTATTTGTAAAGCTGACTCCTTCACATCATATACAATATTGTTATTGTTTATTTCTTTAGTAATTTTCTATCTCCCACTAGAATATAAGCTTTATAAAAAAAGAAAGAAAGGAATTTCATCCGTCTTGTTAAAATACTGTATCCCTAGTAACCAAAACAATATGTGGGTGAATAAAAGTTATTTTAAAAAGTAAACCATTAACTGAAAGAACTGGCCAAAGCTTCTAACGTTGTAATGTGAAGCAAAGAAATAAATCTATCCCATTCTTTTCTGTAACTGGTTATCTATTTATTGCATCTCGGCTCCAAGTTCACCCTTTTTGCCTGCTCTGTAACTGGACCCTAATATAATTACCTTCCAATATTTTCTCAGAGATTGAAGATCTAAATCCCCTGATAATGCAACTCCTTACACAGGAACAGTTATCGTCAAAAGATCCTGAGAATTACGCTGGGAAAACCCGAGGTCCAGTTATAGCTCCAGTAATTACTAGCCAACATAACCTTGGACAAATTACTTACCCTCTCTGAGCTGCATTTTCCTCACCTGTACAATGCAGATTGTAATCCCTGTCTATCTCAGAGGCTACTGGTAAAGATCGAAGGAGATCCTGCATAAATAATAAACTACGGACAAGTAGAAGTTATTATTATTATTCAGTATCTATCGGCTCAACAAAATTTTACTGAGCACTGGCCCCATGTGATAGACCCTACACTAGATAGAACATTTTAATTAAGACAGAACCCTTACTCTCAAAGAGCTTGCTTTTTAGTTAAGGAGAAAAACACATAATCAGAATAATATCATCATAGTTCGGTAGTGTGCAGAGTGCTGTGGGAGCACAAAGGAGATATACTTAGCACAATTTTAAGGCTTATGGGAGGCTTTCAGGAGGAAGTGCGGCCACAGCTGAGTCTCAAAGCATCAGTAGGGTGATAAAAAAAAAGCCCTTATCAAATGAGAAGGTGATGTCGTCTTTTACTAGTCCTAGAACATGTCTCAAAGTCAGATTGGTTATATTATCATAAAAATCATATGATCACAGGTCAAGAAAAAACCTTCAGATATAACCTTCAATGAAACTCTTCTAAAAAAGTTTTTGCACAGCAAAAGAAATTATTAACAAAATGAAAAACCAACCTACAGAATGGGAGAAAATATTTGCCACATATGCAATAAAATGTTACTATCCAAAAATATATAAGAAACACATACTACTCAATAGCAAAAAAACCAAATAACCCAATTTTTAAATGGGCAAAGGGCCTGAATAGACTTTTTTGCAAAGAAGACATACAAATGGCCAACAGGTACATGAAAAGATTCTCGTACACACACACACACACACACAATGGAGTATTACTCTTAATTTGCATCACTACTCATCAGAGAAATGCAAATTAAAACCACAATGAGATATTACCTCACACTTGTCGGAAGGGCCGTCATCATAAAACAAACAAGTGTTGGTGAGAATGTGGAGAAAAGGGAACCTTCATGCACTGTTGGTGGGATTGCAAATTGGTGCAGCCACTGTGGAAAACAGTATGGAGGTTCCTCAAAAAAATTAAAAATAAAACTACTTTATGACCCAGCAATTCCTCTTCTCAGTATTTATCCAAAGAAATCCAAAACACTAATTCAGAAAGATATATGTATCCCTATGTTCATTGCAGCATTATTTATAATAGCCAAGATATGGAAGAAACCAAAGTGTCCACCAACAGACAATTGGATAAAGATGTGGTACATACACGTACGTACACACACACACACACACACACACACACACACACACACACACTGGAGTATTACTCGGCCATAACAAAGAATGAAATCTTACCATTTGCAATGGACCTAGAGGGTATTATGCTAAGTGAAATAAGTCAGACAGAAAAAGACAAATACCATGTGCTTTCATTTTCATGTGGAATCTAGAAAACAAAGTAAATGAACAAAACAGAAACAGACTCATAGATACAGAGAATAAACTGATGGTTGCCAGATGGAAGTGGGGTTGAGGAGCTGAGTGAAAAAGGTGAAGGGATTAAGAAGTACAAACTGGTAGTTACAAAATAGTCATGGGGATGTAAAGTACAGAATAGGGAATATAGTCAATAATATTGTAGTAACTATGTATGGTGCCAGGTAGGCACTAGACTTAACAGGGGATCACTTTATAAATTATATAAATGCCTAACCATTATGCTGTACACCTGAAACTAATATAAAATAATACTGAATGTCAATTGTAACTGAAAAATAAACACACAGGGAAAAACAAACAACTCTTCTATCAACTTAGATTTCCCCCAGCACTATTTATTTCATCCTCTACTGCTAATTAAAAAATTATTTTTTTCACCTTGAGAGCAATTTTTCTCATTCTACAGGAATATTTCCATTAATAGGACCAATATTTTTCAATTACATATTCCAACGTCAAAATCTTCTTCACTGGAAAGGACAGTGATAAAGAGACCATAGCATTAGGTTTAGATTTTTCCTTCACCATAGCCCTAAAAAATTCCCTCCCTTCCTTCCAGCTCCCTCCCATAGCTGCCAGAACAATTTCCCAGGCAACAGACTCCATCCATTCTTCTGCACGGTAAGGCAAAGGGTTCTCTGGACAACCTCTCAACCAGACTTGGCCCTGACCCACCCAGGAGAATGCCAAGCACTGCCTGAAGCAGCAATTCACTGTCCCTCTTCCATCAAATCCAAAGACATTGAGGCCAGCCAGAGCTCTCCACAACCCACTGATAATCAGGACAAATTCAGTAAGTCTGAATCCAAATCCACTATAACAGAACACAGACTACCCTATACTCTACAATTCCAATCCTGGGCATGGAACCAACAGAAATGTGTTTGCCAGAGATGTCCTAGAATGTTCAGAGCAGCCGTTTTAGTAATAACCACAAGAAAGAAAACAAACCCCAAATGCACATCAACAACAGAGTGGGTAAATAAACCGTTAAATAAAGTCAATCAGAATTGGGATGAATCAACATCATGTGTCATCTGATAAGATGCAAATGGAAAGAATATACCCTGGCTTCTTTGATATTCCTGCTCAAGATGTGTAACTGGCATCTAAACGTGCAGAAACATCATACAAACCCAAATTGAGAGGTATTCTACAAAATAACTAGCGTTGAATCTTCAAAAGTAACAAAGCCATGAAAGTCAAGGCGAAACTAAGAACTTGTTCCAGCCTAAAGGAAACTAAAAAGATGTAACAAATGTGATTTAGGACAAAATAAAGGACATGATTGAGAGCACTGTTAAAATTGGCTGGGGTCTGAGGATTAGATGGTAATCATGTACTGATGCTTCTTTCCTCATTTTGATAGCTGAGTTGTGGTTATGGGGGAGGATATCTTTGTTTATAGGTATTACACACAAAAGTGCTGGGGTGATGAGACATCAGGTTGGGAACTTATTCTCAATGGTTTAGGGAAAAAGTTATTGTTTTCTATGTGCAACTTTTCTGTAAGTTTGTGATTATCACAAAATTTTAAAAATTATTTTAAAATTTCTTAAAGTATGTTGGAGGGAGGAAGAATGAGCAGGAGAGAGAGAAGGAGAAAGAAATTCAAATTTTGTATGCTATATTTCTTACCAACAACGGACAAAGCTTAAATGCAATTTGCTGAAAAAATGAATTTATTACTAACTTAGGAATTCACAGAGTTGTATCTTTAATCTCAGTATATTTAGATCGCCCATCTTTTGCTCAAAAATAGAAATAAATTAAAATGTGCAAAAATTTACCACATATCCTTCTTTGTACATTAGATTATAAGGAAGATAAATTAAATAGCAAATATACATGTACCCATTTTAGAAGAAAAGCTTTGTTTCAAAAGCCCCCAAACAATTTCTCATATTTTCAGCCAGAATTACATTGTATCACATGCATACACCAGCAATTTGGAAAGGAGTAAGAAACCACTATGATGAGCCAGAAGATGGTTCCAACACTCCGGAAGCTTTCTGAATTACATGGTGATATTTTGGGTTGTCATGAGGGCTGGGGGCCACTACTGGCATTTAGTGGATGAGAGCCAGGGAGGCCCAATGTCCTGGAAAGTATATGGCTGTTTCACATGAGGAAGTGCTGTCCAAAATGCCAACAGAGAGAAAACAGGTGAAAAAATAATAATTATAAGAAAACAAGGGGAATGGCCAACCAATACGCAAACATCAGTGTCTGCTACAGAGATTCACAGTAGTGAAAGAGACTATCTTTATCTGTAAATAGATTATGGTCCAGGGTAAGTCACAGACAAGTAAAAAAATAATGAAAAACATCAACTTTACTGAGAATTTAAAAAAAAAAACCATTGGATTAGGAAGGGAGGAAGAATAGTAAGTTATTAAACACCTATTATCCTAGATATTTTCATAAACTGCCTTATTTAATAAAACCAGAGTTAACATTTTGGTCTTCCCGAATGCTGATATAGCTGAGTTATACATATTTAGGTAACCCAGGAGAGTCAGTAATAAAAATTATTTATACAGAAAATATTACAATTTTTAACTCAAAAGGAAAAGTTGGCCTATGCTTATACTGTATTCAGTATAACTTAAAAAGAACCACATCACATAGCTTGGAAGTTCTCTTCCGCATTAAGTACCAAAAAGTATAATAAGAACTATAGTCAGATTAAAAGGCAATATTACAAAATGTGTATATGTTTAAGACGTTACTCCTAAGTATAACACTTTGAACAAATGTCTTAAAAAGCACTGATCATGTTATTTATTCAACACAGCTACCACCAATTTCGCCCAGTAGTAGGTTTTTTTCTTGCAGGACTATCATATTCCTGCTTTTAGTACGTAATACAAAGACTTTCTTCTACATCGCCCTCTACTGACACAAAATACCAATTTAGAACAGAAATCTAAGGGTTACATCCACCACAGGCCACTCTGATTGTGAAAGGCCTTATATGAAATCCATCTCCAAACAAATAGACATGACCTTGAAGAAACCCATGGAGGCCACTTACAAAATTAATCAACTCACCATTGGTATCACTAAGAAAAAAAAAAAGTAAGCAAACTAACTATGGGTAGAACAAGTAAAAACCTCCAGTTCTAGAATTACCAGTACAACATCATAAGCCATTTGAATATCATTAAGAAAATTAAATTAACTTATTTCTTAAGAAGTAAAGAACAAACTACCAATGGTATATAACTGAATATGTGGAAATAAAGTGACTATGGAATATGGTAATAAGTGAAATACTTACTGCCAAAGCTTTAGACAATTTGGTTCTAAATTCATTCAGGATGATTGCCACAATATCCTTAAGTGGTACATAAGCAAAGCCATCTTCCAAATATACTTTCCTTCCTCGGAACAAATCGAGAGCCTCAGCAAAAGGGATCTGAATTCAGAGTGAAACAGAGAAAATAAGCAGTATCTGTCATTTTGAAATCCTCTTACGTCTTCATATTTCCTAAGTCTAAATAAAATCCTTCCTATGAGAAATTCATTAATCCCAGCAGATCAAAAACAAAAAACAAAGAAAAATCAATGTATACTCCTTAACACTAAATAATTAGCATTAGGAAGAAGTGGCAGTCCAAATAATCCAAATTAGAATGCCTTATTTTTACTTAACTCATGAATTTACAAATTATAACCCCCAGGATTTCAAACTCCCAATTCAATCCCTCTAAGCACATTGCATTCTTCTCATATAATATACCCCACATTTTATTCTGCATCAAGTAGAATGCTAATGTATATACAATATGTTCAAGTGCTGAAAATTACCAGCAAGTAATACAAATTTCTTCATCTGTTTCCATTCTTTCTCTAGAGAAATATATCACAAAATCTATTCTCAACACTAAGAAATGGAAATAATAAGCATTCAGTTTTGTTATTAAAATAAGTACTTGTCAGTAAATATTTTTTTTAAAAAACCTACTACCCAACATATACTTTTAAAGTCCTATGAACTATACTAAAATTTTAAGATATCAGCAGAATGTATTAGTAAACTGTGAAAATCATCCTTATTCTCCAATAGTTTTTCTCCTTTTTAAAAATGATGTGAAAATTAGCTTTAAAAAAAGATCCCCAAATTGCTATTTGCTCAAATTGTAGGGAAGAGTTAACAACTCTATATGCCTATCATTCTTCAATATATCCAATGACATCACTTAATAAATAGATTGTGGGATTTCTTTTAATTAAAATTTATTGGGGTGACATTGTTTAGTACAATTACATAGGTTATATGTGTACAATTCTGTAATACATTATTTGTATATACATTGTGTGTTCACCACCCAGAGTCAGTTCTCCTTCCATCACCATGTATTTGATCCCCTTTACCCTCTTCTACCACGCTGCTCCTCTTCCCCTCTGGTGATCTTGTGATTTTTAACAGTGTTTCTTACTCATTTACAGATTCCTACAACTACAATATAGTCCTTGTCCTGAAGGTGATCACTTAGTCGAGAAAACAAGACAGACACACATGGTAAGTCAAACAGCTCTACAGGGCAGTACGTGTGTGACGCTGCACCAATCAGGTAATTCACACACAACATATTAGAGGAGGAGGTAAGAGAGTTTGTTTCAACAATCTAGGCAAGAGGAGGAGCTAGAAGGATAGAAACGGGCATTCTACTCCAAGCCGTGTTACTAGACTTATGATTTCAGTACATTTAATGAATGCTTCTAAACCTCAGCGGCCAGATCTATAAAACACGGGAAGGGGAGGAAGCGATGGCCTAAATGACCTTTCGGGGTCCTTTAGCTCTAATATTTCATGATTCGAGCTTATTAGGGTGGTCACAGTAAAAATAAAGATGCCCAAGCAGAAGCAAAAGATGATGTGACGGCAGAGTAATGGGAAATGCGTGGTGTGGGGAGAGAAACATTGATTCCTACACTCTGAGTTTGGAAGGCTGACTGAAGGATGGCCTCACTGGTAGAAACAGGAAAGCGGGAATAGGGAGCTAATGGGGAAGCAGGATTCTAAACTACTGGCACTCAACCATAATAATGAGTACAACTTTTCAAAGGAAATAGTGGTGCTACTGCTATCAAATTTTAAAATACACTTCAGCTCTCCCCTCTGCCCTCCTGAAACTATTCAGTGAATTCAAGCCAAGCAGATATCTGTGCTAAGGGGTAGAGGGCAGCAGGTGTGCCCCAGTGCAAGATGCTGGCACATAGGAAGGTTCAAGAAGATCTTGCCAGGAGGCAGCAAGTAGGAAGACAGGGGCAGAGCCCCAGTGGAAAGAGACCGTGCCCACATGCGGAGACGGTCCAGGCCTGGTGTCAGAGCCCAGGAACGGCAAGGAAGACTTGCGTGCAGGGCAGTGATCCAGACCATGTGTTGGTGGCAAGTGAGTGACAGGCATATCCTTGCAGGAGGCGGCCTAGCATGCAGTATAAAGGTCTAAGCACTGTGAGGGGAGAGAATGGCCGGCAATAGGGGGTGAGAGCCCAAGCAGGGTTAGAAGCATGTCTGTGTAGGAGGACAGCCCAACACAGAATGTTAGCACACTCTCAGTAGGGTGAAGAAGAAATCTGTGCAGGACAGAGAGAGGCTGTTGTGACAAGAGGCTAGACGAATGGGTTAATTAAATATGTATATAAAGCTCTATGTGATATATTTAACAAAACCTTGGAAATATTTCAAAAGTTTACGTACCTTATACACTGACTCCAACTCCAACTTAGTCCCACCTAAACTGGGTGATGAAGCAGTAATGTCCCTTTCTCGGAGAGTCTTCTCTTCATCCTTTATCTAAAAGGAAACATATTTTGTACCATTTAAGAATTAAGTCTTCATTCAGTTTTGATAAAATACTTTCCTATTCTAGTGAAGATTCTGTATCTTCATAAAATTTTTTAAACCCTGATATCTCAATTCATTCCTAAGATGATTACTAAATCATTATCATTAATGAAGCCAAAATATGGAAGAAAATGTAAATTGAATATACTTTCAAATTTCTACTTTGCCGATTTCTGAGGACATATACCAAAAGAACAGTAGCAGAAACAGAAAATACCATAATATAAAAAAGAAAGGAATTACAATAAAAACTCAAGTTAATATAAAAGGTGAATAATATCCCAATTCAAGAGTTACGTTAACTATTAATATACCTATTTGCAGTTAAGAGTAATTTAACTATTTCTCAATTTTCTAGACACATAAAACAATTTCAAACTTAAAATACGAGTTTTGCTAGGAACAACTATAAATCTATTGTCTCAAGCTAATCATGGCTTTAAAAAAATTGATTGACCTGAAGAGATAAAAATTTTAAACTTCTATACAGAAAAATAAAAGATCTGTAAATGAAGATGAACTGTAAATGACAAACTGAGGGAAATATTTACGTCATTTGACATCTGAAATACTGTCAATCAACCTCGGTAGTAGGATATAAGTACTAGTAATCCAACAAGACTCCAAGCATACAGGTGTGTAAAAAAAATAGAAGACAAGTGTGATGATAGCTGTTTGAAGGGTAAACCATAAAAAGTTATTTGAGAAAGAAAGATGGAAGGGGGAATGGAAAGAGGAAGGGGAAAAGGGAGGGAAAAGCAAAGGAAGAAATTCTAGAAAAACAAAAACTCAGGAACAGAAATTAAAAACTCAATGGAATCATAAAGAAACACCTTAGGAGTCAGTTAACTTGGACTAGGTAATTTAGTCATCTGCATCAAAGTTCTCACAGGTTACTTAGGAACTGCCAGGCCAACAGTCAAGGCCTGTCATTTAAAGTTCACTTTCATATTTGCTAATTCTGGGAAAGAAGCTTCAAAGAGACTCTGCCAAAAGTGGATAAACATCCCTCCTCTCTAGGACCCTGAAGAACTTAGGTAGTCATAAATCAGAAGTTTATCAGCTGTCTATGGATCTACAGTCCAGTTTTCAATTATCTCGTTGGCCAGGGACCTCAGATTCTGGATTTAATTAAAATTATCCTGGACTAACAGTGCTCTCAGACCCATAAAACAAACAAACAAACAAACAAACAAAAAATGAAAACCTTATGGAGAAACATAATCCTCCTAGGTTTCAATCTAGCCCTCCAAATAACTTTCCAAATACAATTTCCGGTGCACTAAAGTAACAAATCACACAAAGGAACAAGACTCCATGAATGAGAACTAGATAGGGAAGGCCGAAAAAAGAAAAGAAAAAAAGTAAAAGGAGTAGAAAAAACAAAACTGTCATCATTCACAGATTACATAATCAGTATCCTTAGAAAATCCAGAAGGATCCACAGATAAATTATTAGACCTATCCAAGGTTTCTGGATACAAGGTCAAATATAGAAAATTAGTTGTATTTCCATATGCCAGCAGGGAAGTTCAATAATGGAATTTTTTTAAAGGTACCATTTACAATAGGATTGAAACTATCAACTATCTAGGAATAAATCTAACAAAGATGCTCAAGTACTCAGCAAATAAAACTTATTGAGGGAAATTGGAGAAAAACTAAATAACAAATATTCCATAAACATGCATCAGAAGACTTAATATTATAAATGTACCAATTCTCCTCAAATTGAGCTATAGATTCAATACACTCTCAAACAAAATCACAATAGCTTTTGTATGGTCTGTGTCTCTGTGTATGAATATTTACATGTTGGTTCTAAAACGCATATGGACATACAAAGGGCCAAGAATAGCCAAGATAGAAATAAGAGAAAGACAGTCAATCCAATAGAAAAATGAGCAAAAGACATGAACAGGTACTTTACAAAATGATAAAATTCAAAGGGTCAATAAATACATGAAAAGATGCTCAATCTCTTTAATCATCAGGTAAGTACAAATTAAAACCATAGTGAAAACCTCAGTGACATAACACCACACAACAATTACAATGGTTAAGACTTAAAAATGGAAAAAAATATTGGTGAGGATCTGGAAAATTGGAACTCTCATATATTGTTGGAGGGAATAAAATCGGTATAGCTAGTTGGGAAAAAGATCTGGCAATTTCTTATAAGACTAAAAACACCTAAATATGACACAGTCATCCCACTCCTAGGTATGTACCCAAGAAAAATGAAAGCATATGACCACAAAAAGACTTACATCGTCCCATTTATATGAAAGTTTAGAACACACAAAACTAATGAGGTAGGAAAAGATTTGAGTAGTGGTTGCCAGGACAACCACTTGGAGGGTGTGGATAACCACTTGGAGGGTCGGGATAGACATTATTCAGATAGAGCACGAGGAAACTTTTAGGGGTGAGAGTAATGTTCTGTATCGTTTAATAAATTTGAGTTGAACAAGTTTACACATTTGTCAGAACTCATAAGTGGTACCTTTAAGATTTGTACATTTTACTGGATGTAAATTTTACCTTAAATAAAATAGAAATGTTAACAAACATTGAACTCTAGTTAATGATATGCAGGCTGCAGTATTTGGTGGGAAGTGCTCTGAGTTCTACTTATTTTGAAATGGATGGTGGGTAGGTAGAAGAATGGATAACATGTGATAAAACAGGTATAGTAAAATATAAATTGTAGAAACTAGGTGGTGAATACATGTGGATATTCACTGTAAGATTCTTGTGACTTAGCTATATGTTTGAAGTTTTTCACAGTACAATTTTGGAGGCAAAATAACACAATGAAGATACTACTATACATCTGCCGGGACAAAATTAACTTGGATAATACAGATGAGAATGTAGAGCAATGGGAACTGTCATATCCTACTGACAGGAGTGTAAACTGATGTATTTTTGCTTTAGAAAATGTGGTATTATTTCATGAGTTGAAGGTACATATACCACATAACCTGGCAGTTTTACTCCTAAGTATATACCCTGGAGCAGAGATGAGCAAACGCTTTCTACGTAAGACCAAAGAGTTAATATGTTAGGCTTTGCGAGCTTTAAGTTCTCTGTCACAAATACATAGTTTTCTGTTGCAGCAAGAAAACAGACATATGCAAACAAATGGACACACCTGTGTTACAATCACACTTTATTTATGGACTCTGAAATTTATATTTCATACAATTTTCCTGTGTCAAGAAATTATTCCTCTTTTAATTTTTTTCAACTGTTCAAAAATGTAAAGGAGGGATATAAAATAAAATAAAAATAAAATTCAAATTCAAAGAACAGTTTTAGTTCACAGGCCATGCAAAAACAGCCAACAACCCGGATTTGGCCCACGGGCCAATTTTGCTGGCCCCCTGCCCTAGAACAATGGACTTCAAACTGTACCATTCACATTTTGTTAAAACACAAATTACTGGGCACCACCCCTAGAGTTTCTGATGCATAAGTCTGGGAGGGGTCCCAAGAATTTGCATTTCTAACAAGTTTCCAAGTGACAGGAATGTTAGAGTTCTCAGACCAATGCCCTGGAGAAACATGCACACAAGGAAACATGAACAAGCATTATTCATATAACCACAGAACAACATTATTCATAATAGCCAAAAAATGGTAACGCAAACATGCATCATAAGCAGAATGAATAAATAAGCATAGTATATTCACAGTGTAGAATACAGCGTAGAAACACAAATAAACTACAACTTCACACAATGGGCATACTCTTAAATACATATAAAGTAAAATAATCCAGGAACAAGATAAAACATACCCAACTATTCCATTTATATAAAGGTCTGTTTCAATACGTTACGTTATATGGTTTAGGGATGAATACTCAGATGGTTAACTAAAGGAAAAAAGGTACAGAAGTAGTTACCATAAAATCAGACTAGTGGTTTCTTCTAAGAGAGGAAAGGATTGGTTGAAAAAGAGCATAGGGAGGTATTTCAAGGGTAACAGCAATGCTTTATTCCTCACCTGAATGACAGACAAATGGTCACTTAAAAATCATCTACTAAATTGTATATTTTTGTTTTATATACTTTTCTGGATATATTTATACTTCTTAGTTTTTGAAAGATTAGAAAGGTAAAGTAAAAGTTAATGAACTGTGTTATAATGAAATATTATGCAGTCGGTAAAATTATTTTTAAAATTATGGAAATTTATGATTACTGTCACAGAACGATATCCATGAAATACTGTGAGGTCGGGGTAAATTAATACAGTTAGGTGAAGGCAAAGTAAAATAAATCTTTAAGAGATTCCAACTATGAGTATGTGTGCATATAAGATTATGTGTAGGAATAAGTCGACCTCAAAATATAACTGTCTAACTCCGGGCAAAGGGATTACAGAGAATTGCTATTTTCTTATTTATACCCGCACATATTTTATTAAATGTATCCTTTAAATATTTCATGTTCTGGGTATCATTAAAAATGGTATTTTCTTATCACTTTCTAATTGTTCATGGCTCTCTTGCATCTTTTTCATTTTGTTCTTTTACTTCAAAATTAAAGATACTGTTGACTAGCCTAAGTCTCATAAGTATTAGAGTGACACTGCAGAATCACCACCTTTGGCAGGCCTAATGATTTCCACGTTTATCCAAATCCACTAAGTCAAAGACTTATGTTTATTACTAGTGGTAGGTAAGCATTTTGTTCTGTTTTTCCATAGAAGGTAGAAATCCAACCGAAAACTGATTTTCAAATGAATTTTAAGGAACGAACATAATTCTTCAAAGGAAATCTTACCTGGAAGGATATTATGTTGCAGAAATTAGAAAGAAAAAGTTACTCTGGTTGAAGAAAGGCTGGGCCCAAAGCACTGCCCACTCAACCCACCGTCACTCCATCCCTGCCCTGCTGTGGCCCATATCTAAAGGGACAGTGAGAACAACCCCTACAAGATACTTCGGCAACTGCACAAACAATACCATAAAGAAAATGACAGCAATAAACTGAAACAGAACCGCTGGCTGGCTGACAGCTATCTCACAACTGGGGAATGGCTCGAAATGTTTGCTCACAGGTTGTTATGTAAAAGTTGAAATAATAGCACAGAGGAGGTAGTTTAAGTGTGTCAATCTATACATTGTTCAAAAATCAATAAAAGTTGAGGGCCATGCATACCATGCTAGTTAACATGCTAACTAACCACTTCACTTATATTATCTCATTTAATGCTACCAACCACCTTATAAGGCAGCTATTATCTTAGTTTTACAGCTAATTAATAGGAATAGAAATCAAACTGGATTTCCAACTAAAGTCTGGCACTAAAACCCGCAAGAGCCATCCATCCTCCAAATAAACAAAATGATATCGCTTTGCAAGAGAGCTGAACATGTAACATCAATGCAACAAAACGTTGTCAATT
This sequence comes from Rhinolophus ferrumequinum, assembly GCF_004115265.2. Lineage (NCBI taxonomy): Eukaryota > Metazoa > Chordata > Mammalia > Chiroptera > Rhinolophidae > Rhinolophus > Rhinolophus ferrumequinum. The sequence goes on along the minus strand of NC_046286.1, from coordinate 24,926,627 downwards.
GAAAATTTTCAACTCAATCTCTTTTTGGTAATGAACAGGATAAAAATAAAGAAACTAAAGGTATAATATAATTAGATGTCATGAGAAGTCTTATAGGTCTTTCAAAAATTTGGAAGTATGTCACAGCAACATATTACATATAATCAACACTCATTTTAGCGTGTTTAAATTGAAGTTTAGCAATAGCAAATCATTCTCTAACAGCTAATACCAGATTATTCTGTTTTAGTATTCGCTTTGTTTACATGTATCTCTGCTGACGGTAACTTCTCTACTTGACTATTTACCTTTTATTTTGCATTCCATAGGGAAATCCTTCAAAACTCAAATATATAAGACAGACACTGCAGATAATGTTTGCGAGAAGGTAGCTATGTGTTAGACCAGTTTTAGAGCCAAGTTGTGATTCTCAAACAGTACCGATAAAGAAAAAAACACATCCGTGAGATATGGTAACAAGAGAAAAAGAAATTTTCACATTTTCATAATGGTCTTTTCATTATTTCTTAAGTGAATTTCCAACATAAATATAAAAATGTATTTCAAATTTGCTCAATGAACACATTTACTTGAAATTAAATAAAATTTTAATATAGATGCCTGCCCTCCTCACCATTAATGAGGGTATCATAATTGACTGCACGTACTGTTTATTGACCAGTTATGACTGAATCTGACAAAACTAAAGTTGAGACCAAATGTGTTAACCCACCATGGCCCTTTAATAATCACTTAATACAGCAATAAAGAAATAGATATCTTTGAACATACAGATGTTTGTACTAATAATAGTTTGGATTCTAACTAAACAAATCTCACAGCAATATATAAGTACCGCTGTTACTTCTAGGATAATATAGTATCTCTCCTTTCACTAAACTCAATTTAAATAATTGTAGTAATAGTACCACAGGTATTTATAAGCAATTAACTGCTTACCAAATAAATGTCAGGGAAGCAGGGTAAGCACACAGCAGTTCAACTGTCATAGAACAATACACATTAGTTACAAGAGACTTCACCCGTTCAAATAGTCTTCTGCCTTAGAAATATAGTCAAGACTCAATTTTTAAAAAAGTCTCAAGACCTCGAATAAAAGCTAGAGTAAGTTATTAAAGAATGTAATATTCTTTCATTGAAATGTAGCAAAAATAATTACTTAGTCTTGCTGAGATTAGAAATAACAGATAAAATCCCAACAAATTCACTGTTTTCTGAACTGTTCATACAACCCAAATCAAAAGCATACTATCTAAAATTCATGTCATTTCCTGCCTTCTAGCCTTTCAGTAAATATTCTGTTTTTCCTTGGTGCATTAAAAACTTCACCCATTTGTCACATATATTCTAAATTTTCATTTACCTATTTAGCTATAACCAAAATTTAAATTTCCAAAGTAAGAAAATCTTCACTGAAAAAAGGCAGGATGATTGTCTGAAACTTTACTACTAGTGTAAACTGCTATTGATTTCATTATTTCAAATTTTTAAAATAATCTTGAGTATTCTCTTCTATTTTCAGGGAAAAATACGAGCATGTTTCATTTTCTCAGATTCCCTTAATGAGGTTACCTATTGCATGCCTCGAAAATACCCTCTAAAGGAACAAGACAAAATTAAATGGCTTCCTGTTTCTACTGACAAAGAATCTTTCATAAGAGAGTGAAAACAGTTATCGTGGAGCAATTATAAAAGCAGAGCAACAGAGTGGAAAATATATAGTTTTTGTAATTGCAGAAACCTATGTTCAAATCTTAAACAGGTTCATTAACCTCCTCACACTTCAGTTTCTTCATCAGTAAAATGAAGAAAATAATACTTACTTCATGTAGATTTTAAATAAAACAACGTATGGAAAGTGTCTAGAATTGGAATAACAAATAGCATACCCTTAATAAATGGTAAATATTTATTATTACTATCAGTACTGTATATTTTGATTAGCTTCTGTTTTCCAGGATTTTTTTCCCCAGCAATAAAGTGAAATGTTTCCTGCAACTGAAGTTGTTTCAGTAGACTTTTATTAGTTAAAGTTACTATTTTATTAGTCACTTTATGTTAAACTAACATAGGACTGGTCTTTTGGAGGTATTCAAAATAACTAATAAAGCAAGTTAAGTTATCACTGCAACATCTTACAACCAAGGTAGAGTAAGCCCTCACTTAACATCTTCTATAGGTTTTCTGACTTTAAGCAAAACGATGTATAATGAAACCAATTTTACCATAGGCTAATTAATGAAAACAAGAGTTAAATTCCTATGGCATCTCATCCTTATAATGAAATGGTGTTATTCGAGGACCCACTGTATATCATGATGTATAAAATAAACATCTTCCTTAATAGAGTTATATGAACAAACTACTCTAAATGGAATCACATTTCCTGAGTGCACACAATCTTCACTCCAGTTAAGTTTCAATGAGCAAACACCCTGGAACATTTGAACTTTGATGTTCTTCTCTTTCCACCCCTACTCACAATTCCCCACACTTCTGTCTCTATGATCTATACCCACCCATTCAATAGTCGGTACCTGAATGTTTCAAATGGCATACAGCAGAATGGTATAATCTCTTTGTTATGCACAAATCACACTAAGCTTTAATAGATTGGGTAAAGTTTTATTTCTCTATTTTGTAATTATATTATTTCACATGCTGCCCTACTAATAAAATTCAGAATTTGGGCTGTGTTTGTGTCTTCTTCTTTTTGATATTCTCCATCAAACCCTGAACTAGGAGAGCAGTCTCACTCTGTCGGCAATTGTGAAAGGAGGCTAAGAGCAAGCTCTGAAGAGGTAAACATCCCACACAGTGAACCGATAGGTAGGGATTGTGTAGACTGCACTGCTATTCACACTATGCAGAGTCCCTCACTGACAGAGGGTTATGCTTCCCCTACCTGCTGGACTCACATGTGACCATGTAACTTTCTTTGGCCAGTGAAATCTCAGCAGAAGTGACATGTGTCATTCCCAAGCAAAAGCTTTACGAGTGCACGGTTTACCTTTTTCTCTCCTCTCTCTCTGCCACAGCAACTGGTGAAGTTCCAGATAAAGGCGGCTCAATCAGCCTGAGTTGCAACGACAATATGACACAAAACAGGGCTATAGATGGCCCACAGGAGACATAGAGCATGAACATGAAATAAACATTTTTAGTGGTCACTGAGGTTTGGGGATCATTTGTTACCACTGCATAGCCCATCCTGACTGGCAGATTCATCTCCACCCTCTTTGGATCACACATTTTATCAGTAAAATATTTTGAGCACATATTTCCAATATATGTATACATATTTATAAATCACATGTATTACTGTAAAACATGCCTTCCCCAAAAAATGTTTAAAAATGAGATTAAAAATATGTACTGTATTTATGTCCTTACAATACTCCCAAATGATCATCTTAGACACACCACTTCGGAACCATTAATCTATTATACTGGCCTCTAGAATAAAGATATAAATAAGGCTTCCCAGAGATTTAGTCCATAAACTTCCAATCAACAATATTCAATCATGTTTATAAATAATTTGACCAGAGGTTTTCTACCTGAATCCACATAGCTCTGGCCCTTAAGCAAGAACGTACATCAGATCTGCAGTGGAATTTTCAAAATTACATGTCCCTGTTGCCACATAGACCTATAGATTGAAGACCAGAACGTATATTTTTTTAAAAATCCATCAGTGATTCTGATATACATCATCAGTTTAAAGAGTGAATCCCAGGGAAATAATCCTCTTTTCTAAAACAAACTTATCATGTCCTGAAAAATACCACCATCGAGTCTAACATTTGATTTTTTTTTTATGTAGAATTCATTCATAAAATTCATTGTACTATGTACAAAGCACTATTTCTAGCAGATAGAATCCAACTATGAACAAGCAAAAAGTAAAAACACTGCTCTCATGAAGCTTACATTTCAATGGGGTGAGACGGGCAATAAATAATAAACAAGGAACTATCAGGTAATGAGCTATGATGAAAACAAAACAAGGAGAAGTGCTATGGATGGATGGATTTATACTTTCAGTTGTGTGGTCAATTAAAGTCTCTGAAGAAGCGACATTTAAACGGAAACTTGAATGAAAAGGAGTCCACCACGCAAACTTATGGCTAGAACATCCCAAACAGAGGTAACAACTAGCACAACGGTCCTAAAAGGTCCCTTTTTTTCTAAAGAGGAAAAAGGCTGGCGAGTTAGAGGACAGAAAGAAGGCCAATGGAGGGCAGTGGCAGGCAGCGAGGTGGTGTGGGAGGTGGTTAGAGAGGTAGACGGAGCCCTCAGACCTGGGTGAGACAGACTTTTACCTAAGAACTGTGCATTAAAGAGGCGTTAAGCAGCGGAAAGTCAAGATCTGCTTTACACTGCTTATGCTCAAGAGGCTCTCGTGGTAGTTTAGGGAAAAGATGATGGTGGCCTCAACTAGAGAAGCACTGGTGGACAAAACAGAAGTGGACAGGTTTGGGGTAGATTCTGGAGGTAGCACAGACTGATGGATTACAAATGAAGGGGCTCTGGAGAAAAAGACTCCTAGGATTGGAGCTTTAGTCACTGGGCAAATAGGGATGCCATTTACTGTTTTTCTTGATCCTCATTTTCCACTGCTATTTACATTTTACTTCTATACAGATTTGTCATATGTGTCTTGTTGCAAGTTACCTTGAATCCTTTGTAGAAAGGGGCATTGCATCAATAAAAGTAAATAAATGAGTTAAAATTATCAGTTTTTCTTAAAATGAAATACATTTGTACTAGCAGGTAAAAATATACGTTAACAATTCCAACAATATTAAAACTACACTTAAAATAAATTATTAATCGAAAGAATCTTTAAAACATCCCATGTATAATGAAACAATTAGGAATCATTTCTTTTATAATGACATCAAAAATGTGTGGAGGAAGCAAATACTGAAAGCAAATATCATGAGTTTTAATATCACTAATTCTAATAAACGCCGGTTTATAGAGGTTAATAAGTACTATGATCTGGAATAGGCACTTTGTTTCCCAGACGCACTGGGACCTAACCATTAGTTTTCCTGTGGGGATTAAAGATGTCTGCAAATTCTTAGACACGCCTCCCATTAAGAGCAGAGCTCTATTTGCCCTCCGCTTAACCTGGGCTGGCATATGACTACTTTGACCAATAATATGGCACAAGTGACACCAGGCCAGTCCCAGGCTTAGGCTCTGAGAGGAATGAAAGGGTGTAGCCTTGTTCTCTTGCAGTCCTGGGTCACTCCAAAGAAGTCCAACTCCCTAGTCTGCAGGGTTACGTGGAAAGGATCCCAGTAGAGTCCAGCTTTTTACAAGTTCTCACCTGGGCACCAGGCAATTGAGTAGAGCTGTCTTGTACATTTAAGACCAGACTGGCTGCCAACCAAGTAACCCCGTACAACACCATATGGATCAGAATTGCTCTGTTGCGCCCAGTCGGAATTCCTGACCCTCAAAATTGTGAGATATAATAAAATGGTTATTGTTTGAAGTTTGAGGATTAGGTTTTGGCTTTAATTTTTGATGTTAGGTCTTAGAATTGTTGTTCTAGTTTAAGGGTATTAACTACATATTAAATAACTAATAACCAGAACAATCAACCTAAAATAAAAGTTAGTTGAAAATAATTTTCTATTTACAATCCAATGCTTACAACACACTTTCTTCATTTAAATGTACAAAAGAAAGCCATATAATAGGAAAAAATATTTTAATTAAATTATTAATAAATGGTAACTCTTTAGGAAAGGTAGAAAAACGGGAAACAAAAAAGGGAATAATTACCACTGTGTGACTGTGCTAATTAACCCAAACTGATAGGATGATGTGTTACTTCACTTACAAATTCTTTTATCATTTATAATCATCCAAAACATTAAAAGTTAGAAAACGAACAGTAATTTAATATCCTGACATTCTAATTAGTATGTTGATGTCTCAGTATCTACACCAAGCTGATCAATGTAAAAACCAATCATCTGATTACTTTATTACTGTTTTAATAGCACAGACACATTTGGAATATACTAAAAATTACACTAAAATGAAAGATTAATTACTTATATACTCAAGTACATTTCTTCTCTTCTACACGAACACAAACCTCTTTTTTTTTTTTTAAATGGTTAATTTATACAAGAGTTCTTAAAAGTCTCCTAAACAAATAAAAGCAGCAGTAATTCCCGAGCTGGGCATGACAGGACCAGATCCTTGTCAGACACGTTACAATCAGACTGGACACATCAGGTCCACATGCCATTCCATCCCACCCCATTCAACAGACATTCTTCAGCACCTTCCATTAGCCAGGTACAGCACCAACAGATAAGACAACCAAAAGTAAGACACTAATTTATAAATTAACTATATGATTTAACCATAGAAAACTTTATAAACGAAGTTGACTCCACTAACAATTAAATCTGAAAGCAGCAGCCACTCATACAAGAGGAAAAAGTCTGGTTTCCAGCACACTACTGAGGACAGCAAAGCTCTGCGAGAGCCTGACTGTCCACCAGGCCTGGTGCTCAGCCTGGCTAATGAGTTACAGCTCAGCACAGTGAAGGGAAGCAATCATTATAGTGAAGGAGAGGCGACAAGGTGATCCTTTCCAGGAGCCTAATTTCAGAGCCTAGCTCACAGACTGTTTGCTCAAACAACCGCAGATAAACTGAATTGAAAGTCACCAATGGCACCGCTATGGCAGTGGCTACGGCTTACACTTACAGAACAGCAGTACAGAGGGCAGTCGGGCAGCAGTTACAGCATTAAGATTTACTGAGAACAGCTTGGTGCCACCCCAAGACCAGAAACCTAGGCAGCCAAGTGGGGTACAGAAGATGGAAGTGAGTCACTTCCCATCAACCAATCTCAATCTCTCTCTCCCTGCCCCTCCTCTTACCCCCTCCCCTACAAACACCCCAGTCTTGAAGTCTTGAACTGGTGAGCAGGACTCAAACAGTGGCCAGTTTATGGGCTGTGTCACTCCCAGGTTGATGTGGACTAGAAAAATGCCAGTAACATATAAAGTAACAATGAGTAAACAAAACATTATGCATTAAATGATGCTGAATAACTAAAAAGCATTATTAAGAAAAATGAATTTATTAAAAAACTAATATTTATTCCTGGGACCAAATGTAAAAATACTTTAAAAAAGACAATGGGTTAAATATAACAGTATCAAACCTCAGAGAAATAAGTGGCAGTGAAAAAATAGACTAGGGTTTTTTATATTATTCTATTCCAACCTGGAGGCTAAAAGCCTAGGAGACACCTGGAGTCAGATCGGAAACAACTTTACAGCAAAGTGCTCAGTGAATCTTTTGTACAATTCTTTCTATCAGTGCCTCTCATCCTTGCCTTCCTGCATCAGTGCCCAAAACATCGACCCTCTAGACACCAAGCATTGCTCTTACAGCTGTTCTCATTTAATTCAGCCCTGACCGCCATCTACCCACCTGACTCATTTGTATATTCCTTCTGCTGAACTCATTCCAAACATTTCCCACCATCAGTCACTAACCAATCCCCACCCACACAAGCTCAACCTCTTCTAAGTGCTCCTCTACCTCCATGCTGTCTCCCGAGAACACGACTCTAGCGTAAATTAGCATAAAAACATTCCCTCATTTTTCCCTCCATTCTGGGCAGCCCCTCCCCCTTACAGATAATTACTCTCCACCGTTCAATGCCTCAAATTCATCCAGCCCTCTGTCACCTCACTAAGGTGACTAACCATCCCAGTTTTCCCAGGACTTAGGAGTTTTTCAGGACAGGGACTTTCAGTGCTAAAACTGGGACAGACACAGTCCAAATCAAAACATCGTCAACATCGTAACATCCACCATCTTGCCACTGTCCAAAGTGAATGTTCATCCACATGGATGATCCAGGGACTCGTCTCGTGGTCCCCGGCACACTCTGCCCACTCACGTGACTTCAGCAGCCCACTCCCACTGTCACAGCACAGTTCACAACCACCAGCTCCGCCCCAGACACACTCTCCCCAATCAGACCTCCTCACCCTTCCTGCTCACCCACCCCTTTATCCCCACTACACAGGTTCTTTGGGTCTTTCAATGTCCCTTTTTAACCCAGGTCTTTGAACTCTTCCTGGTTTCAATTTCCATCCCCCAAAATACTTCACCCTCCAATTATAGGGACCTAAATACAGATACTATCGTGCACCATGACTTTTATCCCTATGACGTTACACATATTTCCCGTACCTGAAATGTCCTTCCATACCCTGTGTTTCTACTGGGAAAGGTCTTAGGTAGCTAACACATTATCTCTGCAAAGCTTCCCCAGATTTCCTCAGTAACATTTATTCCCTCTTTTATGTTTTAACTTGCAGTGGTCTAGCAGTGAAGCACTGAATGCATAGCTCCCTCACTCTAATATGATCCTAATCACAGATAAACGTGTTACACTTACTTTTATACTCCCAGCTCTAATCACACTACCTGGTGAAATATTTATAAACAGGAACATACAAACTATGGAAGGTGACACTATTCAAACTGAAGAAAAATACAGAAAAAGAGAATAAAAATATATTCTGTATAATGTAACCCTCAAAGACTAAAAATATATAAGGAGAGCATATAATAAAATATTTCATCAAACGATAGAAACAGATAATTCACAAGAGGTCATAAGAATTCATACCCACAAAAGGATGTTCAACTCTGATAGTAATTACAGACCAGTTAAGAGGTTACTGTAGAATAGCAACAAGCAGTAGGAAAGTAATCCTAGAATTAAGATACTATGGTAGAAATGGAAAAATAAGATAAGCAGTTTTAAAAGACGGAAAGTAAACACCGAGAAATTAAAGATGACAGAATCACGCCTGGGTGAATGTAAGAATGGTGGGACCTTTAATAAAAATGGTTTTCCCTGACAGTTTCTCCAAACAAGCACATGGATACTTAAGCGAATTAAAGTAATAGTGCCCTTAAGACCCACCCTCTCCCCAGCAGCCGTTACAGAGGCTGCAAAGAATATGCTGTGCAGGGGGATATGGTTTGCAGCCTCTCCAGCAGCACACCCGCAGATGCAGGCTCTTAGGCTCCAGCCTGGGCCAGTAGGTAGTTTCTGATTTCTTAAGTTACTCAGCTCTATTACTACTTCCCACTGAAAACAATGAAAAACACTGGATAAACCATAAAAAAATATAATAGATTAGTGTAAGAGCACCAAAAATTTGACAAGATAGGGGGAACTGCCAGACCAAATTTTGAGGAAAACCTAAACTCAGGAGAACCAAAGCCACTTTTGCCCTTAGGGCATCAGCCAACGCCATCTGCTTGTACTTCATATCCTCAGCCTCACGTGGCAAGGTAACCAAAAAAAGGATTAACATCTATCAAACGTGAGATCCTTAAGGAGCCCCCCACACACATCAAATTGGGACCCCAAAGCATGACATCCCCAGGGGAAAGAATGAACTAGAAATGACCCACCATCTCTCCCCCAATCACATGAGAATGAAAGCAGGTTCTCTTGGCATTACACAATGCAGGAAATGAGAAAGGTAGGAAAAACAAAGTCTTTGGGAAGCTGTGACCATCCCAGGCACATATCCACAGTGGGGATGGGCCTGGGAGTCACAATCCTCTAAATGGTTTATAAAGAGTCCCTGGCTGGCAATATTCCAGGAAGACTGGCAGAGGCAACATAGTACTTCTCGATGGAGAGCACATTCGTCCTGGGAACCCCCTAATAAAACTGTGTGAGGGCAATAATCAGTCAAAATAACCAGACACACAAGGAAAAAAAAGCAGTACATGTGAAGCAAGAACAACAGCAGAAATAGGCTACACAGATTTTAAGTCTTAGAATTATTAGATGCATTAAAAGGCAACCTACATCATTTAGGAAAAAAGAACAACAAATTTTAAAATACCAGTAAAGAACAAGAATCCATAAAAACTAACATAGCAGATATTTAAAAGAACCAAATAGAACTTCTAGAAATTACAATAGCCAAAATTTAAAACCCAATGGCAGTAGAATACAGAAATAAGAAATATGGAAATATGTAGTTCTGGAGAATTAATGTGTAATTCAGCAGAGAAAGAATAAAAAACGAAAATGCAGATATGAGAATGAGATGTAAAGGACTAAGAATTTCTAAAACAAATTTCATTGGAATTTCAGACAGAAAGGAGAAAGAATAGGTAGAGGGAAGTTTAAAATCAATAATGACTGAGAATTTTTCATAATTAGTACAAGATACCAGTCTACAGATTTAAGAAGGCTAGTGAAACCCAAGCAGAACAAATAAAAACAATTCCACTCCTAGACAAACTGAGAATTTTTAAATCAAACGGAAGTGAATCAAACAGAATATCTTAAAAGGAGACAACAAGCAGAGTGTATTACCTTCAAAGAAGCTACAGTTAGACTATCAGCTGACTTCTCAATAGCAAAAGTTTCCAGAAATCAGTAGAATCATATATCTTCAATGTGCTAAAAGAAAGTACCAGCCAACCCAGAATTCCACATCCAGCAAAAATATCTTTCAATAAAGAATGTAATCTACTTTGTTTTTGTTTGGGTGAAAGGTGGTTTTTTTTTAATCCAAACAAAAGAAGTATAGTAATAAATTCTAAAAACTGTACTTTACTTCACAGTAATAAAGGTGAGAATAGCTGGACATTTATGGGAAGGTGAATATTTAATGTTTTCTTACACATCTCCTTTATACATACAATCACATGTTTTCTTTTATTATTAATTGGTTATTTACGTAACTGTGCTGTGGTTCTTCAATAGAATAAGAAGACCCAAGGGTCGGGCACCATTTGCCGGCTTCACTGGATCTCCTTCCTACACACTCAGCTACACTGTGCCTAGTTTGGGAAATATTTATTGACTGCTGAGACAGTCAAGAGTTCAAGACTGAATTCCTATGATCATAACCCATTTTCACCAAAATATACTTGGATTGTATTTTAATGGTTTAACATAGAACGTTAGATTAACAATCCCTCTAATTTAACATTCTTAAACTTTATAATCAGTAAATATTTTGAAGCAAAACTTGAATGAATGGTAAGTGTGCTTTACAACTAAAGTAATCTGAAGTTCGTTCCCTCCTCCGCTATTTCCCTATGAACTAAGGTAATCAAGTCTTCGAAATTTGCAATTGTTTCTTTAATTCCAAACTATTTATTTCAAGCACCCAGTTAATTGGCAGAATGCCTATTTCTTCACACAGCTTTTTTCTTTTATGGAGCTTCAAATTTTCTACTTTATGACATCTCCCTTATGTTATCTTCTGCAATAACCTTTTTGGTGCACAATTACAGGCCTCCCAAATGCAATCTTTCTTAAAGCTCCAACTGGCAAATGTCTTCCAAAATAAATAAATAAAGTAATTTGCCCTCCCCACTTGACAACGTAGCCCAATAGAAAACTGCTCAACTTAGTCTGTTCTTAAACTATGTGTCAATTTGGACATTTTCAAGATCACTAGAAGAGATGCTGCTAAACCCTGACTCATGAAAGATCTGATGAAGACTGAAACTGTTAAAGTTAAGCAGATAACAACAGTATATTACTATTGTTAGTAGTATATTAATACCAATAAAAATATGGCTTTACTTAGCTGGGGAGAAAAGGATGAAACTTGCTTAGAGTCAACCTGGACCAATGGTAAAGCCATGTTTATTCAAGCAAGTGGAGAATGAAATAAAAGAGTAGGGGAAAATAAGTTCAGAAAAACAAATTGATTTGTTATATTTTCTATTATAGGCCATGAGAAATTACATCTTTGGAACTTAAGTTTTTTAATGTCAGGTTGATTAAATTTATATTTCCATCATATGTTTCAAATTCAAGCGGTTAATAGGATGCAAGCTATTTTTTGTACCTGGGGTGAAGGGAAAGGAGGTATTATTCTACGAGTTGCTCAAATACATATATTGGTAACTGAAAATATTAGAAATCATTTTTATGACAAAGGTATCCTATTTGTTGATCCAATTCAATATTTTTAATTCCTCAAAAAATTATTCAAGCATTTGAGGTTGCCGTTGGCACAACATTCCACCCGTCAGCGTATCTCTGCTGCCTCCTTTCTGCCTTATCTTTTAAGATTCAGTTCAAATACTGTTAGCTCAAGATTAGTATTTGAATTAGTATTAGTGTTAATATTAGTATTTGCCTACCTTAATCCAACCCACAGCAACATTCTCTTTACTTTTCTGAAACTCTTATTGACTGTATCAAACATTCTGACATATGATTATTTTACCTCATTCTCTGTTTCATGAAAACAGCCTCTTTCCTGCTCTCCCAACTGTAAACATGTTAATGTAAAATCCTCTATAACATACAACACAATGCTGAATATCCATAAAGCATTTCTCAAATACTGGCTATAAAGTCATATCAAGGACAACAGTGGCTCCAGAATTTCTGTCAGGTGGGCTTAGGAGTAGAGTTCTATTAGCTAGGGACTTAAAGATACATTTGCACAGCAAGCACATTCTTTATAAACTGGATGGTCATGTGGGGTACCTTGGTAGGAAAGGGGCCGGTAGAAAGTTCCTCCAAGCCACTTCCTGATGCCCACAAGGACTTAGACAAGTGTCCCCACCGTCTCATACATGCATCCTACATCAAAGAGGGAGAAAGGCGCTATTCACCCATTTATCTTACTTCAAAGTCCACCAACAGCTTCTTGCCCTTGGTTATACCCCTATTAGTGATTCATCTGCACTCACGATATGGATTCAATACAGGAAGAAGCCATGCTGCGGCTCAGACAGGTTGGTTTTATTCAGGGATATCCGGTTCTCAACGCTACAGTAGGACAGGAAGCAGCAGTACCTGCAATGCCCAGGGACCTCCCTGCCCTGCCCCATCAGCTCACAGCCCTCCTTCTACGACTCTACATCAGACATGTGAGATAGGAGTTCCTTTCAGCCTTGAGGAACCTACAACATTAATATGACCCTCCCTGTAACAGCCATCACATTCTTGTAACACCGTAAACGTGGATTTTACCCACATTGTGATATAATAGCTTCTCTTTCCAAAGCCTGAACTCTTACCACACCTATATTGGCCATTTTAATTCTATGTCCTCAAAATTGCCAAGAGAGAGAAAACACCGAATTCATATATTCTAGATCCTTTATATTGTTTTCTGTAATGATCTTGAGATTGATCTCTTACTCAAAATATTAGTCACTTGGGTCCTTGTCTATATTTTCCTTGCTACTGCTAGTTTTAAGTCACAAGAAAAAGGCGAAGTTTTTATTTTTGTTCTGTAGAAACAATTAAGAACAGCCTTGGGAAACTTTTAAGAGAATTTTATGCTGCAACTTGTTCACTTTGTTTCTTGCCTCCGGTAAAATCACCACAATCCGAAAGTGATACAGCTTAAGGAATCCAGAAAGCTAAGAAGCAAATGCAAAAACACCTCTGTATGTGTTTGCATTCATCCTTGGTTCTCCTATTCCTTAAGCAAAATGTTATAATAGCAGCAAATGTGTCTGCCAACACAAAAGGGTTTTATTAGGCCTCAATTGTCCTGTTCCCTTGGACTTACGAAATAGCTTAATATAGTTTCAGTTTTTCAATAAGAAACAATTTCAATAGATTATCCATATGAATTAAAATCTCCCCCTTACCTACCGTAATCTAAACTCCATATATTGAGAGTCAATACAAAGCATTAAATGCTGAATATAAAAAAGAAAGTAAAAATCTACAGCCATTTCAAAAGGGCACACAAAAATCAAGAAGCCTGTATGGTATGGTGTCTTGACTAACTTACGATTCCTTTTACTCATTTATTTATACCCCTTTCTATTTAAGAAAGGGCTTTTAAATCCCCCATAGCACCTACACAGTACCCTAAACATATCTCTTATTTCACCATCTCTTAGGTAAATTGAATTTAGTAAGCAGAAAGGACTATCCACAACCTATGCTGTAAAATAAATTCATTAATTCAGGCTATTTTAAATTTCAGCAAACTCAGAAGGTAAGAGCACTGTATAAGAAAATCAACTACCTTATACCTTATTACCTCACTTCCCAGGGTGCTGAAACATAAAAAGGTATCTTTGGAAGTAAAGAAGACCCAAAGGATCCTCAGACTGCTGGCAGATCTCAGAGATGTGGCAAGCATCTCTCCTTCAAAATTAAAAAGCCATAAGCTTCTCAGCTAACTCTTTCCAAGCAGCTTCACCAATCAAATTTCTGAAAGATAGAAAGCTTTTATTAACAGTTTTCCCATTTCTGCTCCTCCTGAGTAATCTGACCTCCCTCAGAGTTAGCTTCTCTACTCACCTGATTATCAAGATTTCATTTTCCATACTGTTAACCATAATTTTGAGTTACATTTTAATTATATTTCATAAAGTCGTTCCAAATCATAGTAGGGTTGTTTGAGGGTGTGTGGGGTGCACTGTTTTGTTGTGTTTTCAGCTCACATTAAACAAGCCAGAAGCTCTAGCTTAGCAATCTATTCCAATGATCTATTAATGCATAACATATTATCCCCAAAACATAGCAGCCTAAAACCACCACCATCTTGTTGTATCTCCCAATTTTGTTGGTCAGAAATTCAGAAAGGATGCAGTTGGCAATTCTTCCACTCCATGTCGTCACCAGGGGTACTGAGCTCGTGAACAGACTGATCTGAAAAGTCCAAGACAACATCACTCACAAGGTATCTGGCACCTTGGTGGGAATGGCTGAGGATGGGCGCCCCTGGGACTGCTGGGGAGTAACAAGGTGTGGCCTCTCCAACATGGCAGTTGCTCCTTTATAACAGGTTTCAGAACAGATCTCTCCAGCAAGTCTCAGCAAGTCTAGTTAGACTTCTTACTTGGCCTCTCAGGACTCCCAAAGTACATGTGCCAGATTCCGGAAGAGGAAGCAGCCAGTTGCTTAAGGTCTGCACCAAGAAACTGGTACAGTGTCACTTCCGCCATATTCTATTGGTCAACGTAGTAACAAAACCCACAGCACTCTATTTCCCTCTATCCTATTATAGTAACTTGTTTTTAATCTTCTGGGAGCTAAAAAATAACTGAATTTTAAAACAACTTCTCCTTTTACCCTTTGAATTAAAATGTCAATAGTGCTTATGATCGGGGATAGTCCAGATGTCAGTCTAGCACTTATCTGTACATTATTTGTACATATCCCTAACCCCTCACACTACATAAAAAGCAAGAGTTGGACTAAAATCTGTGCTTACTCATTTCAATAAAACTCTGGTATTTCAAATTCTATTAGCTTATCTTATACAACTAAAGTTCTTATAATTTTTTACTGTGCCTGTATTTTTCTTTCCTTTTTTTTTTTTTTAGTTAAAGTTTATTGGGGTGACAATGGTGAGTAAAGTTACATAGGGTTCAAGTGTACAATTCTGTAATACATCATCCATATATCATATTGTGTGTTCACTACCCGGAGTCAGTTCTTCCATCACCATATATTTTACCCCCTTTACCCTCATCTACCACGCTCCTCCCCCCACCCGACCCTCTGGTAACCACTAAACAATTGTGTGTGTCTATGAGTTTTTGTTTCTTCGTTTGTCTTGTTCCTTTGTTGTTTTCAGTTATATATACCACATATTAGTGAAATCATAGGGTTCTCTACTTTTTCTGTCTGACTTATTTCACTTCACATAATAATCTCAAGATCCATCCATGTTGTTGCAAATGGCATTATTTCATCTTTTCTTATGGCAGAATAGTATTCCATTGTGTGTATATACCACAACTTATTTATCTGTTCATCTATCGAAGGACATTTTGGTTCTTTCCATGTCTTGACCACCATAAATAAAGCAGCAATGAACATTGGAGCACATACATCTTTACTGATAAATGTTTTCAAATTTTTTGGGTAGATACCCAGGAGAAGGGTTTCTGCGTCATATGGTAATTCTATTCTTAATTTTCTGAGGAACCTCCACGCTGCCTTCCATAGCGGTTGCACCAATCTGCATTCCCAACAGTGTACGAGGGCTCCTTTTTCTCCACAGCCTCTCCAACACTTGTTACGATTTGTCTTGTTGATGATAGCCATTCTAACTGGGGTGAGGTGATATCTCATTGTGGTTTTTATTTGCATTTCTCTGATGAGTAGTGATGTTGAGCATTTTTTCATATGTCTATTTGCCATTTGTATGTCCTCTTTGGAGAAATGTCTCTTCAGGTCCTCTGTCCATTTTTAAATTAGATTGTTTGTTTTTTCGTTGTTGAGTTGTACCTGTATTTCTAGCTATCATTTTTGAATGACTCAAAGGGATATTAGGAAAAGAATCCAATGTTCTCCATATACACCATCTTTTGCAAATCTCATGCAAACTCTAGAATGGCAACAAATAATAATAACAGTTAATATTTATTTTGTTCTTATTATATGCGAAGCACTGTTCTAAGTATTTTACATGTATTAACTCCCTGAAGCCTCCCAATCTTACGAGGTAGTACCATTATATTTTCTATTTTGCAGGTAAGGAAACCAAATCGGAGAAAAAAAGCCAGTACATGGAAGGCCAGTATTCAGCCCCAGGTGGTATGGCACCAGAGCCTGTACTCTTCCCCCTCAGGCCAATGACTTCCAGATTATCCCCACTGCTACAGCTTGCTACCTCATCCTATACTACCCTTGATCTTGGTGCAGGTCAAAGCATGATTCATAGGTCTCTACCTCAGATCCCCTACCCTAACACCCTAGGTCTCCAATGCAAAACACCAAACATTTTCTGTTACTGGGCCATTTTACCTGACTCATAATAGGGTAATGGAGTTTCTGCCTTGGTTTCCCTAGTCTTATCCCTAAATCAGCCACAGACACTTAACTAAATAGTTTTCGGTCTTGGCTGCCCCTGAGAAAAAGACAACCTGGGAAGAATACAAAGGCTGGGAATGTGGATCCAAATTTTTGCTCAGTTACTGAACAAAGATGCTCCCCCTGCTTCCTGGCAATAATAATTGCAATAACTGTTGACTGTTTCCTGCCACATCTCAAGTTTGTTAAAAGGAAGATTCGGTCACCTGTGCGGAGAATCTGGCATACCTGTCTGTGATACACTTGTCTGTTTCCATGCCTGGTTTGAATGCACCTGCACATGACTCAGCTCCCTTGTGCTGTCTGATTCACAGCAGGATGAAAAAAAAAAGGGCCAGGAAAAAAAATCAGAGATCCAAAGAACCAACAAGTTTACAACTAGAGAATCTAATGAGCTCAGTAAAAAAGCCCAACAAAGTTCAACTCTTACACTTTGGGAATACTGAAATTCATAATGCCACTGTATACACGAAGTCTTTGCTGCACAGCACTGTGTTATCCTGCCCTGCAGTATGCTGGAAGTCTACAGACAACTACTGGTATTTGTTATTCCTTAAATTTCAGTCATAATTAATTTGACAAGTTGATTTTAAATAAGGAAAGCCATCTTTGAAAGGTCCATTTAGACTTGTGGTAATAATCAGCATCTGCCTCTAATCAAACTGAAATGATTAGCAAATTAAACCCTTTAATTAGCATTTTGCATAATGTAGGCAAATTATGCTTCTTAGGTTTAAGAAGGTGAAACAGGGTGAATTGATGTGTTAGATATTCCTTTAAATCTTTATTAATTATCTAATTTTACCACATATACAGGAAAAATAAAGAAATGTAAATTAAGCTCAAGTTAGTTTGCTAACACCTAGTACATCACAATATTTAGGCTAATTCTGTCATTCAAGGCAAATTAACATAATACTCAGAAGGGAAGAAAAATATTTTTTTCAATTTTCTCCATTAAGTCTGCAAGAGGTCAACTTTACCCAAACTATATTCAAATAGCATTTTTTTTGAAGGAAGGAAGGAAGGAAGGAAGGAAGGAAGGAAGGAAGGAAGGAAGGAAGGAAAGAAGGAAGTTCGAAGGAAGGAAGGGAGAGAAGGAGGGAAGAACTTCTTTGCTCTTCTGCCAGTCAACACTGCAGAAGCCTAGGTTAATTTCACTAGACATTCAATTATACAGTTTTAAAGAAAAACACTCATAAAAAGGTAAGTAACCTATTAATATTCTGTGTTAGACAAAGAGAAATCAGAGGACGATATAGTAGCAAAGCTGCCATCACAAGCCAAGCAAACCCATCATTTTTATCTACAGAAACTAACCTCTCCAAAACACACAGTGATGCTTACTTTTTTTCTTTTTAGTATTTCCTCTCTTAACTGACTCAAAACATCCTGTTAGCTAACAAAATAAAAATAAGCAATTCTGAGATTTAATACACAAAGTCAAGTAGTAACAAGAGCTTAAGGGATGGTGGAGGAAGCATTCAGTATAGTATCATTTCTAACACATATGAAACCCCAACTTCCAATGAAGATATACATGGTCTTGGAGTTAGCCCCTCTGTTCTAGAATTAATCCTCTCATAAAGAAAACAGCCAGCGAAATTCAAAAGTAGACTTTTCTCATGACTACAGATAGCAACCTATTAAAATCTTCAAATAAGGGCCGGCCTGGTGGCTCCGGTGGTTGGAGCATCGTGCTCCTAACAGCTGAAGTCACCGGTTTGATTCCCATATGGGCCAGTGAGCTGCGCCCTCTACAGCTAAGATTGTGAACTACAGCTCTCCCTGGAGTATGGCTGCTGTGAGCAGCTGGAGCCTGCTGGAGGCTGCTGTGTGCTGCCCAGTGCTGCCATGAGCGGTGGACCAATGACTGGCAACTGAATGCCTCAGCTGGGGGGAGCACAAGACTCATAATACCAGCATGGGCCAGGGAGCTGTGTCCTACACAACTAGACTGAGAAACAACGGTTTCAACCGGAGTAGTTAGGCGAAGAAGGGGGGAGGGGGAAAGGATATAGAATAAACTAAATGAAAACTGAGACAGAATAAAGAAAAAGCTATCCTTTCCAAATGCAAATTCCAATCTATCTGTATGCAGATCCTACTGCACATCTCGGAACAACCTGTATCTAGAGAACCAAACAATAGCTCTGATGTACACGAATCAACCAAACAGTTCCAAAATTGTTTCTTTAAGGATTTACTCAAGTGGCAATATTTTTAATGTAATTTACAGTGCTTTGCATCTACAGGTACTGAGAAACTATCAGTCAGTTCAATGACTGGAAAAAAATCAAGTCTACATTCCAAAGGCTGCTTTTTTCAGGCATTTCATAGTGGGTCTCAATTAGACAAGGAATCAATAGCCTAATTTTGAGCAACTACAGCTCTGAAGTGATATGACATATACCCAACTGAAAATACTAATTTCTCTTAACCCTTAAAATATCAACAGGACAATTAAAATGCAAATGTAAAAAATTTAAACTCTAGGTGTATAAGCATCCAACACATTTAGTCTTTTTCATTTACTATTTAATAAACCCCTCTAACCCTTTAGTATTTTAAAGGAGAAGAAACATATAGACAACTGCAAAGCAGGAACTTCATTTCACTATTTTTTCCCCTTCTACACTAAACGTACTGTTGGAAGTCAAAGTATAGTGCTTTGGCTCCCCCACATGACACTTCTACAGCATAATAATCCTGTCACAGAGAAAAGAAACAGATGCTAAATAAAACTGGGTTCCTTGTAGCCTACGTTCATCAGAAGAAATGTGTCAAGTACTAGGTTCAGTTTTAGTATCATCATCCCTCATTTACCCCACTCTCTACCTAATCAAAGAAAAATATTATACATTCAACCAAGAGTTTATCTTTAAGTCGCAAAAGGTAAAGGAATTATATAATTAAGGAAATGAGAAAAGTGAAAATATTGTACCCAAGTTTGCATCACAAAGGAATTAATAGTCAAGAAAAGTCAGCGCTTTCTATAAAAATACCTTAAGGTGAATTAAATAATTATCACAAAAATCAGTTCCAAGATTACAATTCACCAGACCTTCAAAAGCCAAAAAATTCTAACTTGAGAAGTAAAAATATCACTGCTAATATTATCACTTGTTTAATTTTAAATACTATTCAATACAACTTCTAAAGTTAGAAGTATCATTCAGTTGTTTTATATGCACAAGCAGTGTTTAATAAATAATAATACAGCTAACCTTCAGTGTTTACTACGTGTCAAGCCCTAAACCATTTACATAGATCATTTCATTCAGTTTCACAACAATCCTAAGAGGGATATATTATTATATGATGTTCTCTATTTTATGGTAGAAGAAAATGAGGCATTCAAAGGTTAGGTAACTTACCCAAGGTCATTAGAAAAAAACAGTATGAGATTGATTTTCCCAGTTCTTCTCACCCTTGGCAATCTTCCACAACTTCAAACACTACTGTTACGTGGTATTTTGATTATATATTTCCAACCATGACTTCTTGAACACAGCCTAACATTTTGAATTGTTCACTGCCTATCTCCATTACCCACCAGCAATTGACTCACAAGCAATACTTTCACAATCAAATGTACTATCTTATCCCCGAAACATACTCCTATTCTTTGTCTCTACCATCACTAACATTACACTATTCTTGTACTCTGTATATCAAATAACTTGGAGTCAGCCTCACTTCACATTCTGTTAGTCATCAAATCTTCAGGCTACTTCTGAAATGTCTACCATATCTGTCCACTTCCTTCCATTGCCAGTCACTTCTATAGGTAGTTCAGACCCTCATGCAGTCCCTTCATTTGGTCAGTCATTCACTCAACAAATTCCCCTCATTTAACATTAACACAGAAATTAACAATATCTTAACAGAACTCCATATTCTACTACTTGGCAATCATTTTTTTAACTTTAATTATAATTATAGATTAACAGACATTACAAAAATAGTACAGAGAGGTACCATGAACCCTTCAGCCAGTGTCCCTCAATGGTGCATCTTACATAACTATAGTACAATATTTAAACCAGGACAGGTGACGTTGGTACAATGCGTATATAGTTCCATGCCATTTCATCACATCTGTAGATTTGTGAAATGACCACAATTGAGAGTAATTATTTCTACCCTGAGGGTCTGAGTGAGAGCTAATTAATCCCATTAAGACTTTAATAGACTCACGCTCATGTTGAGTAAGTAGGCAGTTTCACTAGAAGATACAGGAAGTGGTACCCAATATTACCTGGCAGTCTTAAATCTCAAATTTTCTTATTCACTCAGCTATTGCAGTTATCTTCCTCATACTAGATTATAACATATCAGTCCACACCTCAAAAACCTTCAACAAATCCCTCCTGCCCTTATCCTATCTGGCCAGCCTCATTTCCTACTTTTCCCCATAATTTAACGACAAACTTCCTTATCATAAAAATATACAACCCAAACAAAGATTAATGTGGGAAACAGTACATGAGTATATTTCCTTGAAATAAAAAAGGGAAAGAAACAGTTAAAATAATGTTAAATGAACAGAGCATATATATGACAGCTAGGAGACCCCCAGAGGGGCAGGGGTTATGCTATGTTTAGGAAAAATGACATGATGACATTATGTCTGTGTTCAAGCTGGAAACGGGGAGAAAGAACGACACTGCATTAAGGAAGGGCCATCTGCTGTTGTTGGGGGGGCGGAGGGGGCAGCCCTCTGTCACCATCCTGTCCTCAGAACACAGATCCAGCAGCCACTTAGCTTCCACAAAGAGGCAGGGAAAGACCTCCCTCTCACCTGCCCATCCCATCCCAAACCGTCCCTCAGGTTCACCTTCAGGACCTGCAGACTGACAAGCTAACTAAATTTCAGAGGTCCCTAAGTCCAAAGGCAAAGTTCTCTCAACAGTTTATGATGCCTGGAATTCCTCTATGGCATTCTTCACTCATCATCACCACCATCATCACGAATTGAAATGTAAATAAATATTGAAAAAAATTAGAATTCTTTTTATCATTAACATTCCTCAAAACTGCTATTTTAAGTCATAATCATAAATATATACTGTCTAGGAATTATTTCTATACAAAGGTGATCTGAAGAGCAGAAACCTCCCTATATGGACAGCACAACCCAGGGGAGAAGGAGCCTTCACTATGCTCTATGTTCTATGAAGACAGCCCCAAGGGGAACAGAAAGGACTGAAGGTCCCACCCCAGGCGTATCAAAGGATCCGTGTGAGCAGATAGTCGTCTTGATTCTCTGCGTCTGAGAAGTCTGCGTGCCCTGTTCCACTGGGATATTGGGAAGCTCTGCGTTCACAACATATGAAGAGCTTTGAACCCTGTTTATGAAGGGGACTACAAAGAAGTATTATTGTGATGCTGCTTTTGGCTGTTTCCTTCATCTGCTATGCTCACATGTTGTTGTGGGTACTGAAAGTACGCAATATTGAGGGTTTAATTTAAGACTTGACAAAAAAAAAAGGAAGACATGCAGATATAACTATAGTTATGGCAACAATGTGTCTGGGATGACAGCTACATTAGTATGAGTGAGGTAAACAATATGTTTTCAAAAAGAGGATAATTCCATAAACAAAATACAAAAGAAAAATAAAAGCAAAGTTATTTAAAACAAAATAACGTATGTATGATCAGGCACCGTGCATCAAATGATGTGATCCAGTAGATACTGTACCCACTCCTAGAAACACTGTGAATGCAACAACTACCAATGCAGCCTGGTATAGTGTGTGTGTGTGTGTGTGTGTGTGTGTGTGTGTGTGTGTGTATTTTGGCGCCTCAAATACCACATCAGTGTTTTCCCATAAAGGTAAACAACTCGCAGAAACATTAGGAACAAAACAAAGTATAATCTTCCATCAATTCACAAAGTAGTTGCATTCCACAAAAAGTCAGAGTATATAAAACCATGGGAGGAGGGGATATTTTGTGTTTATCTATAAAACTGTTTGGTTCTAGATTCAGATCATTAGAAACAGTTAGGTATTTGTTTTCTTGATCCACATAAATGTCAACAGGAACATTAGAAAGAAAATCAAGCAGGACATGGGAAAAGTCATTGTACAGAACTATCCAGTGCACGGCAGGCGTTCCAGCATCTCCATCTCCTATCTACTAAGTGCCTGCAGCACCCACAAATCATTGTTACAACCACCAAAAATACCAGAGCTGTCCAGAATATCTAGTAGGGCAGTATAGCTCCCCCGAGTCCAGAACCCTTTGTCTGAACCAAGAAGCTGTCCTCCTAAAAGGGAAACAACCAGTGGATGTCCACAACTCTTCCTTTCCTTACCTGTTAAATTATTCCTATTTCAAGCATGAATCTACTCTTGGATTTTGATTTACACTGATTTGGAATATTACATGAATCAATTGTTGAAAGTTAACTAAAATATACGAGGTCAGATAATTAAGTTCACAAACTTATCCTAGAAAAAGTGCTACATACCTCATTGCTGAATATCACTACGGTTACCTTCGAAGTACTCCCCTTGGGAAGCTATGCACTGATGCCAGCACCTAGTTCTCCCTTCAAAGCAATTTTGGAACTCTTTCTCTGGAATGGTCATCAGAGCTGTTGTTGTATTACCCTTGATGTCCTGAATGTCATCAAAATGTCTTCCTTTAAATATTTCCTTTATCTTTGGATAAAGAAAGAAGTCATGGGGATCCAGATCAGGTGAGTAGAGAGGTTGTTCCAATAGTTATCTGTTTACTGGCTAAAAAGTCCCTCAGTGACAGGGCCACATGAGCTGGTGCATTGTCGTGATGCAAGAGCCATGAATTGTTTGCAAAAGTTCAGGTCGTCTAACTTTTTCACGCAGCCTTTTACGCAGCCTTTTCAGTACTTCCAAATAGTAAACTTGGTTACCTGTTTGTCCAGTTGGTACAAATTCGTAATGAATAATCCCTCTGACATCAAAAAGAGGTTAGCAACATCGTTGCAACAAGTTTGTGAACTTAATTGTGAGACTTCATACAATGTGATCAAAGAAATGTTTTTTAAAAAGGTACCAGAGAAGAAAAGCAACAAAGGGTATAGAAAAGCCATAAGCTAGATAATGAGCCCCTCAACAACAAAATTGTGTGAATAGAATGTTTTCCTTAGAGGCAGCACACATATTATATTGGGGAAACCACTTCAGTATATTTAATATGTTTAGTTTCCATTTCTGCCAAGAACCATCAGCTAAAATAAAACATCTTAGTAAAATTACAGTAATGTTTTAATTTCCTACATTAATGTAAATCTCTAATCTCACACCTGTGTTTGTATATTCCTTTTGATGGGTCCTGACACCTTAAATGTCAGCATCTTTTCCACTGCATTTCATTACTAGTTAAGGTCTAGCTGGGAAGAAATCTGCTCATATATTTTGTAACATGCTCTGTCATTTACTCATACACATTTCAAAAAATCTAGAGGACTGATTTTTGGGTTCTAGTTCTATCACTTAACTCTGGGGAGGTTACTTAACCCCTTAGAGCTGCAGTTTCATCATAGAGCTGTTGTGAGGATTAAATTGTATAATCTACGTAAAGCCTTAAGCTTAGTGTGTGGCACTTAGTAAACAGACAACAAATGTTAACTACCTCTGTCTCCTTACATCACTGGGCAGATGAAAACCTTAGTTAATCCACTGCTCATTCAGTATTCAACAAACACTCCTTCCTTAGGCAACAAGAACCCCCAAACCCCCCTATGCAAGTTCCCAAACAGTCCTCTGGATTTTCTAACATTTACGCAGAGGCCTTACTCCTTGGATCAACTAAAAGGAGTTGGAAAATATTTAGCTATTAGGCTCCAATATAGATGACAGAAGGTTTCCCTTGCCCAAGGCATCATGGGACACTGGAACTGGGAGAGCAAAGATGAACAGGAAAAAAAAGCCAGCGAGTTGGCAGGGATCAATAGCTGGTGTATGGCACCATGACTCTGAAAGCAGGAAGATTAACCACCAGTGGCAGGTAGAAAGTGAATGGAGAGAAGTGCAGAATAAGATTTCCATGGCTCTGTCTGTGTGCCTTCAAAGGGATAGGCAGTGGCAGGATGGAGATATTAACAGGCACTAGGCTAATTAAATAACATGTTACTGCAACTACTTCCTCCTGCCTTCCTAACTCAGATTTAGCCACTCAGTGACTGTGAACACAAAATTATTTCTCTCTCTTTTTCTTACCTGCAACTCCAATTAGCCCTCCACATCCCTGGTTCTTACTGTCATTCAAAGACCTAAGATAAGGCAGTCTGGCCTAAGGCTGAACTAGACCATGACATGACTTCAACTAAAAAGTTTCAATTTTCAGGGCATTTGAGGGGAACAGGGAAAGGTTAGGAAGATTACAGAATGAAAAATAATGTATACATTAAAAAACTCAGTATCATTTTTTTGGAGCACCTTCAGAAAACACAACACTTTAAAATGTAAATGTTTAACTACAGAATATAAGAACACTAATGACAATATTTAGTAAAATTAATTTCCCTCTTTCAGGATCTAAATACTAACATGAATATAACATTGTAAGACAATTAGGACACAACTATATGTGGGAAACTTTGACTAATTTAGTCATACATTGTCTTCAAGGGCAAAGTCATAAGCACAAAGTATTCAACAATGAGAACACAAAGAATTCTATATTCAAAAGCTGTACGAAAACTTTAAAAAAGAGAAATGACTCTTGCAAGTTATTTTGAAAATTTCTGCATATGTTAATTTAGCCTTCAAGAGTAATTCAGGTTGAAATTTCACATTTAGTCATAGCATCTCAAGGTTTAAACTATCTTAAAATGAGCAGAATTTAATTTTGTAGCTTGATAAGGAAAATCCAAATTGAATTTCTAAAATATTGAATTTCTAAAATACTGCCACTGAATTTCTAATATATTGCCACCGAAGACCATCGGCCATGGCATATTTTTACAATTATGCGCATAAGTGGTTAGGCCTCAATTAACTGGAAAATTCAGTGAAACTTTTCCTCATTCCCCAAATATAATAGTATAGATACCCATCAAATACATATAAAATAATACAGGGTTCGCTTCCATAATTATTTCATTTGAAAAAACACTGTGAGAGTAAAAGTATTGTAGTATTTGTGGAGTCTGCTTATAGAAAGGAAGCCCTATGTCAAGGCCTTCACTTAAATCATTTGGAAAGAAGTTAAAGGTATGCAATTGTCATAGAAACGCATAAAGAGCTCTGTCTGAATCATAAATTTTCCTATATAAAATACAGAACAAATTGAAATTTGCTAACCAGCATAATCCCTCAAATTCAGTTAACTGAATTAGACTTAACATCATCATACAAATATCTAAGAAATAACGATACACGAGCAAACACCAAAAACTATTTTGAAAGTCTACATATGTAAATCTATTAAATCAATGTAAAATCAATGTTCCAATGTTAACTGGATAAAGGCATCCAAAAGTTCCTAATAAATTCATATAACTGACATTTTAATAACAAATGATGTACTAATTCATGTTCACTAAAAAGAAGTTATCAGCCAAATATGACATGAAATAATTTCTAAGAAGAAATTAAGGTTTCAAACTAAAAGGGATAAGAAACAAATTTTAAAATGTCAGGTTCAAGATAAGGAAAACTATTATAAAATAAGCAAAAATAAATAATTCAAAGTTTCACATGTATTTGTTTTCAGTAGCAGGGCAATAAGGTTATCAGCCGCACTGGCTTTCACTCAAAAACCCATATTTCCTAAACATTTTGGCAATTGTATAGCACTAGTTCTGTTTAATATGCAGTGCAGTTTTCATTTGTGGCCCTCAGAATACTCTCCACATCTTTTAAGATGATTGCCTTCACTGTCCCTGCCATCTGTATTATTCTAATGAAAAACATTCTGCCAATAAATTTACTGGTAATTGAAATCAAATAAAAAACATTTTCTGACTGTCCTGAAAAGGTTTTTAAAAATCAAGGTAAATTATAAGCTGCTGTCCAGACTCTGAACTGAAAAAGCACGGAGACCATTTGCCTGTGAGGCTGACAGCTGTCAAAGCCTGACCTTTTCCTAACTGGTCAACTGAAGAAGCACTAATAGAATCTGTTTAACCTTACCCACTCACCTTTAATGCGACACAAGAGTAAGTCAATCAACTCAGCAATGAGAGAGCCAAAACAGTCCCCACAGACAGCAATATTTACTCCTAATCCTTCCTAGAAATTTCAGATTGAAAATCCAAAGTATTTACACATAAGTCAAAAAAATGAAAAATACCAGTTTTCCTTTTTGAAAACTTCATATTAAGGCTTTCTGTTGTATGTCATAAAGATTTAGATTCTACTAAACCCAAAAAATAGACTAAAAAAGCCAAAGTATGAAAGCACTACCAGAGCCAGAAATAGAACACAGGAGTCCCAGATCTGGTAATTAGCCCCATTCACCTCCTCTAAATTTTTATCAAATAAAATTATATCAGCCGTGACAAACTGAACAAAAACAAAATTTAAGAGAAAAAAAATGATGCAAAGAAATGAATTATCTTTTTTTACATTCTACATCAAAGCAAAAACAATGTAAGAACGTCACAGAGATGCACTCTTATGTACCATCAGAGTTGCCTAAACATTCCAGCCCTTTCAGAGAGGTGACCTCTCAGCACACTACAAGTATTTCAACAAATGCAAGTGCATATATGAGGAAAACTTGGGCAGTGATGGAAAAAACAGAAAGATTGCTATATTCTAAGAATTCCTTTATTGATAAGTGCCCTAAATCCAGAAGTGCATATGATGGTACAGACTAGCCCACGTGATACAAAAACAATCTGTGACAAACTGAAAAAGAATCTAGAATGAATTGCTTATTCCCTGACTCACACTGGCTAGGTAGGAGTTATAACTAGTTCCATAGTGACCACATCAGCAAAGTGGTGTGATATTGTGATTTAAATTAAGAAATACATATTTGGTCTTTGTCCTCCGTTCCTTCATGAAACAGAGCTCCTAAAACTCTTGGAATTTCCTAAGTGATGAAAGCCATAGAGATGTTTTTTACTATGTTATTGAGGTGACTTTTGGAAAGCCCGTAAATCACCTAAGGATGGGAGCTACTTGCCAAGGAACCTACCATGTGATTAGAGGTTTGGAACTTTCAGTCCTAGCTCCTAACTTCCAGAAGGAGGAAAGAGGCTGGACATTGAGTTCAATCACTAATGATTCAATCAATCATGTCTATGTAATGAAGCCTCCATGAAAGTCCAAAAGGACTACTAGCCTGGAGAGCTTCCTGGTTGGTGAACATGTGGAGGTGCTGGGACAGTGGTGACCTGGTCTGATGGAGCACAGAGGACCTGAGCCCTTTCCCCTTGTGCTATGCATCTCTTCCATTGGGCTGTCCCTGAGTTATGTCCTTGTATTATAAACTGGTAATCTAGCAAGTAAAATGTCTCTCTGAGTTCTGTGGACCACTTAGCAAATTAATCAAACCCGAGGATTGGGTCTGGGAACCTCCCATCTATGGCCGGTGGTCTGTGAGAAATGCGGGTGATCAATCACCTGGACTTGCAATTGGCATTTCAATTGGGGTAGGGGACAGTCCTGTGGGACTGAACCCTTAACCTGCAAAATCTGATGCTATGCCAGGTAGGTAGCGTCTGAGAATTGCTTGGTGGTGTGTGTAGGGGGAAATCTACATATCAGAATCTGGTGCCAGAATCTCAGCTGATCATTCAAGAAACCTGTGAGTCATTTCTGACATTCCCTCTTGTTTCTGCTCCACAGCCAAGTCCAATAGACTCCACCTCCAAAGTTAAAAACAAATTCATCCACTCTTCTGTATCACTCCTGCTACCATCTATCTCAGTTAAGCCTCCATCATCTTTCACCTGGACCAGCTTTCCACTGGTCTCCCATTTTCCTCTACTCTATACTTTTGTTAGACAGAAGCCAAGGAGATCTTTCAAGTGAATTTCCTTATCTTTGCACTAAAATTCTTTCAAAGGCTTTCCAATATATTTGGGATACAAACCAAATTGTTTACACGACCTACAAGGTCTTCATGATCTGGCCACTGCCTCCCTTACTCCTTCATTTTATACCACTTTCCACCTCACTCCTACACAATAGCTCTCTTTCAATTCCCCAAACCTGCCAAATATCTCCTGTCTCAGGCCATCATATTTGTTGCTCCCACTATGTAAAATCTTTGTCTGACTATACCTCACCCAGCGAAATCATTTATCCTTCAGATAACAGATTAGATGTCACTTTGTCAAAAAGACCTCTCTAGCTGTCCAATTTAATTAGGGCCCCCTTTTATATACTTCTATTACACTGGTTATTTTAGTTCATATAGTTGTGAATATATATACATATATATTTTTACATATATGTGTATGCATTATATAATCTTCCTTATTTATATATATATTTATACACATATATACATATGTACTTTTACATATATATTTTTACACATATATGTATATATTATATAATCTTCCTTATTTATATATATAAATATCTTCCATATGTATGTATGTTTTTACACACAAGAGGTCAGACAATTAAGCTTGTGAACTCATCCTAGAAAAAGTGCTACATACCTCACTGATGAATATCACTATGGTCACCTTCCAAATACTCCCCTTGAGAAGCTATCCACCAGTGCCTAGTCTACCCTTCAAAGCAATTTTGGAACTCTTCTTCTGGAATGGCCATCAGAGCTGTGGTCGTATTACCCTTGATGTCCTGAATGTCATCAAAATGTCTGCCTTTCAATATTTCCTTTATCTTTGGGTAAAGAAAGAAGTCATGCGGGTCCAGACCAAGTGAGTAGGGAGTGTTTTCCAGTAGTTATTTGTTTACTGGCTAAAAACTCTCTCACACACAGTGCTGTATGAGCTGGTGCATTGTCGTGATGCAAGAGCCATGAATTGTTGGCGAAAAGTTCAGGTTGTCTAACTTTTACATGCAGCCTTTTATCGCTTCCAAATAGTAAACTTGGTTAACTGTTTGTCCAGTTGGTACAAATTCATAATGAATAAACCCTCTGATATCAAAAAAAGGTTAGCAACATTGTTGTAACAAGTTCGCAAACTTAATTATCAGACATCTTATGCTCGCCTTTTCACTGGAGAGAAGCACTTCACAACTTCTTTTTGGCATATACAAATTATCAGCA
Organism: Rhinolophus ferrumequinum; assembly: GCF_004115265.2. NCBI lineage: Eukaryota > Metazoa > Chordata > Mammalia > Chiroptera > Rhinolophidae > Rhinolophus > Rhinolophus ferrumequinum. The sequence goes on along the minus strand of NC_046286.1, from coordinate 24,896,573 downwards.
TCACTACTCTTGCACTTTGGGGCCATTATTAAGTAAAATAAGGGTTACCTGAATACAAGCACTGTGATACCACAATAGTCAATTTGATAACCAAGACAGCTACTAAGTTACTAATAGGTGGAGAGCGCGTACAACCTTGAGACACTAGACAAAGGAATGATTCATGTCCCAGACAGGCAGAAATTTCATCATGCTACTGAGAATGGCTCAAAATTTAAAACGTATGACTTGTTTCTTTCTGTAATTTTCCAGTAATATTTATGGACCAGAGTTGACTGTGGGTAACTAACTGAAATCACGAAAAGCAAACTTGCAGATATTGGGTGGGGGTGGGGGTGGGGGTGGGGCTATTGTATTATGGTTTCTACTAAGCTTTTCCTGATGCCTATGAATTCATTCACATGTGTTTGCAGATTTGTGGTCTAAGTGGAAATTTTTCAAGGATTTCTTCCTTAATAATATGTTCTAAGTTTTCTTTAATGTTTTTCATCATTTCACTTATCTATAATTCATGATCCCTAAAAAGTATTTAGCTCATCAGAGTCAAACACAGTGAAAAAACTAGCAAAGGACAATGGACATTTTTTCTGCCTGGCCAGTGAACAATCATTAGATTCGAACAATCATTAAATGACTTAAAAATATAACTTTTCAGAATGTTTTCCCTAAAATAATTTTGTGCAACTCATTTCTGTCACAGCAGGTAAAATTTATTTCAAAGCCCTTCAAACTTTCTATTGCCATTTTTGCTACAGCACAACTGCAGGATTTAAAAGGCCAGGTTGCCATGCAGGCTTTCATGATCTCGCTGAAGGGAGCATAACAATCTCTATGTTCTTGGGTACAGCCTTGAGTCAAATAAAATGTGGACTTAATTGTTCTGACAATGTCTAACAATCTCCTGAAAATGGAAAGGCTGGGTAAGAACTTGGGGTGGGAGGGGCTCTTCAAGAAGCTTTTCTTAAATTTGAGTTCTCAGATTTAGTTTCTGAGATCCATTAGGATTTTCTCCTTTTTCCCCATTTAAAAATATTGTGGTAAAATACACTTAGCACAAAATTTACCATTCTAACCATTTTCAGTGTACAGCTCAGGGGCAGAATAACATTCATATTGTTGCGCTGCTATCACCACCATCCATCCCCAGAATTCTGCTTATCTTGCAAAACTGAAACTCTGTACCCATTAAACACTAACTTCCCATTTTCCCCTCCCCCTGCCTCTGGCAACCACCATTCCATTTTGCATCTCTGTGAATTTGATTACTTTAGGTACCTTATATACAAGTAAGTGGAATTGTACCGTATCTGTGCTATTGTCCTTGACTTATTTTACCCAGCATAATGTCTTCAGGGTTCAACCAAACCCTATGGATAAATCTTTTGGCGACTTGACATTAAAGTTCTTTTGAATAATCATTATATTTACCTTTACAAACTATTGTAATTATGGAGAAAATACTTTCTAAATTTTTAATTTAAATTTTAATCTAAAAGATTATTACACGTGAAGTATAATTCACAAAAAGAAAAATGTGCATAACAGTACAGTTCTGTGAATTTTCACAAATAGACACATGTGTAATTAGTGCCAAGATCAACAAAGAACCTTACTAGCACTTTGGAAGCCCCTCTCCCAATCACCATCCTCTCTCTGCCAAGGTCACAAGTATTCTGACTTTTAGCAGATTGCTCTTTCTGTTTTTGTGCTTTGTAGAAATGGATTTAGTATGTACTTTTGTGTCTGACTTTTTATGCTCAACTTTGTGTTTCTGCAGTTCATCCATGCTGTTGCCTCTAGTTGCAGATAATTCTCATTGTTGGGTAGTATTCCATTATCTGGAAACTGTGTTTATTAATTTTTTCTATTGTTGATGGTCTTTTGGGTTATTTCCATTTCGGGACAATTAAAACAAATGCAGCTGTGAACATTCTGATAGCGGTTTGCTGGTGCACCATAAACACGCATTTCTTTCGGCTGTACACGTGCACGTGCAACTGGGGGGTCATAGGGTATGTTCCTTAAGTCGACAGTGCCAAATTGTGTTTTAAAAGAGTTGTTCCAGTATACATTCCAGTAGCAGGGTAGAAATATTCATTTATTCCACATCCTTGTCAACACTTGGTATTTTCCTTTTTTTTTCCTATTCTATTTTGAAATACAAAAAAAATGAAGCTAAGTTTAGATTGCCTTTGAGGGGACCTTTAAATTTTTGGTTTGGTTCTCTAACTAATTAACCATTTCAGACTTCTACTTTGTCCAGTCACAGCGTGCGGACTTTGCGTTTTAGACTTCGCTCGACATTTTTGCTCACTCCGCACTCCGCCACTTGGATCCCATCCGGTCAAGAAAATAAGGTATGTATCCAAGGCGAGGTAAATCCTTGGACTACTGTGGTAGTCTGAGCACAGTGTAAGCAAAACTTATGCGGACCTTCTTCGGTCAATTTTATTTTTACTAGAATCCACGCCCTAGGAGCTCCTGCCCGCCTCCGGTCTCCCCACTGCACACCGCGGTTCCCCGGAGGCACCGGGAACTCCGAGCGACCGCCCTCTCTGCTACAAGCCAGAACTGGGGTGGAGTGGGGTGGGGGGTACAGGGTTCCCGCGGAGCATGCGCAGACCAAGCCCAGCGCATGCTCCGCAGCGCGGCGGGTCCACAGATGAGGGGAGTTGAGTCTCAGGCGCCCCAACATCCCTAGCGGAGCTGCCGCAGAACCATTTGTTCTGAGCCTTGACTGCCAATAAAGTTCGTCAAAAAATCAGTTATTTTTTAAAAGAGCGAAAAAGAGAGCGGAGCCATGTGTGGGGACAGAGCCCCAAAAAGCAGTTTCCAGGCTCTCAGCCTCACATAGAAAGGTGCTGGCTCAGGTAGTAAATGGCCGTCGACTGTGATCAAATGGCCATCAGCTGTGGCTAGTTGGCCGTCAGCTGTAACCAGTGAGCCATTAGCCATGAATATAACTGCCGTGGCTAGGCTAGTAGCAAAGAGAAAAAGGGGGAGCTAGCAAGAAGATGGTGGCTGAGTCTGCAAGCGGCTCAGTGAGGGTTGAGAATTGTGTGGCTCCTGGTTCCTGTGTCTCCAACCCAGCCACCAGCGAGAGTATAGTGGTGTGACTCCCCTACCTATGGCTCCGTGGGTGTTCCTTTTTGGCCTCACCATGTCCTGCGTTCTTGTGTGGGGAGTGAGACCAGAGACCCTGCAGGGCGCCCTGCACGACACCATGTCATGCAGGGTATGATGCGGGGTCTCTGCTCCTGCTCCCCACATGAGAATGCAGGACACGGTGAGGCCCAAAAGGTACACCCACGGAGCCATAGGGGAGTCATACCAGTATAGTCTCGCTGGCGGCTGGGTTGGAGACACAGGAAGCAGGAGCCACACCATCCACAACCTGACCTCCGCTTCTCTGCCAACCAACCTCACTTGCTAACTGCAACCCTCCATGCTAACTGCAATCCGCCTCTCCTCAATCCGCAATCCATAATCCCCGCTTGCTAGTTTAGCCATGGCAGTTATATCAGTGGCTAATGGCTAACCGGTAACAACTGATGGCCAACTAGTCACAGCTGATGACCATCTTCTACCTGAGCCAGCACCTTTCCACGTGAGGCTGAGAGCCTGGAAACTGCTCTTTGTGACTCTCTCCCCACAAGCCTTGTGGGCGGACCACGGTGGTAGCTGGATCCCTAGGAGGAGGAGGTGATGGCAGCAGCGGTTGCACCGTGACCAAGAGGAGCCGGTTGCACCGGGCTGCCATTCTGCTGCCGGGGGCTGGGGACGGTGAGTAGCGGCTCGCACTCCCGGGCAGGGGCGCTGCACTCACTCGCCCCCTCCAGGGGCTGAGGACTCCTCTGGCTCAGTTGGGGAAGGACCCGCCTCTCCCCGGGTCGCGAGTTGTGCCTGACTCCCGGGACTGCCGAGGGGCGGGGCTCCCATCCCCCAGCCCTGGCCTGCGAGCGCCAGCTCCCCCCGCCTCTGAGTGCGGTGACCCAAGTTCCAGCTGGAGGAGGTGGGCGGCAGGGCCAGCCCGACACCCCCTCCCAGCGGTCGGATCTTCCAGGGTGTGGGTGCCTGGAATTGCCACTTGGGCGGGAAGGAGCGAGGTGGAGCAGAGGCGAGGCGCCGCGCCTCCAGCCTGACGGACCTCCCGGCTGCTTGCCCAGACCCAGCCCCCAGATAGAGAAGGGGCGACTCAGGCCGGGGAGACACCAGCTCGGGACGTTAGGTGCCCAGGTAAGGTGTAATGGGGAAGAGGCTCCCAAGCTCTTACCTTAGGTTTTAGACCCCTCTCCTCCCTGTGCGTGGCGGTGCCCCCCTCTTTCCCCCAGCCCCACCCTTCCCTAATTTCTCGCGGAGAGACAGCTAGAATATGAATGAGCCAGACTGCACTATTTCACTGACACTAGCTGCCATAGAATTACTTGAGGCAGCTCCCAGGCATAAGAACCTGAGGGTGCGGTGCGTGAGAGAGAAGTAACTTCACTATCAAGTAGCTGTAGACTCTGAAAAGGGCCTGTGGGGACAGAGCCAGGAGACCAGTTTCCAAGTTCTGGGCCTCACGTGGAAAGGTGCTGGCTGGGATAGAAGATGGTCATCAGCTGTTACCAGTTAGCCATTAGCCACTGATATAACTGAGGTGGCTAACCTAGCAAGCGTGGATTGCGGATTGGACAGAGGTGGATTGCAGTTAACAAGTGAGGTTGGTTGCTGAGAAAAGGATGGCAGGTTGCAGATCCTGTGGCTCCTGCTTCCCAGCCGCCAGCCAGACTATAGTGGTATGACACCCCTATGGGTGTTCCTTTTTGGCCTCACCATGTCCTGCGTTCTTATGTAGGGAGCAGGCCCAGAGACCCCACATGACACCCTGCATGACAGGGCCATTTACTTCTCTAGGTTTTATGTAACTGCTACTGCCTCCTAGGTAATTGCTTTGAACCTAGAAAGTTTTTCAGTATTTTTGTAAATATAATCATACCTGTGCTGAAGTACAGGCTATGATGAAAAAACAACCCTGTTGATCAGTGAGTTAGTTAACTCATTCTTCCCTTTTGGAATTTTTTGGATTGCATTGGTTGGCAAAAATATTTAAAATTAAATTTGGGGAAAATAATATTTACATAAAGCACTGCTGTCCAGCTTTTTAATTATTGCACTCAGAATTATGCTCATTTTCTAAGAACTTAGTTGTTTTGATACAGTGCTTTAAGTCTATGGAGTAATGGCTGATAATCACAATTACACTGCCGATATTAAAATCTGATTCCACCTTTTTTCTTTAAATTTTATTATCTTTAAACCACCATATTGTAAAATTAACTTTTTTAGAGATGTGTAGTTCTATGAATTTTAGATTCATGTAACCACCACGATGATCAGGATATAGAACAGTTCTGTCAACACCACCACCAGCCCCCAAAAATATATGTTCTCCTTTTATGTCCTTCCCCTAACCAATCAACCACAGAGGCTCCTCGACTTAGGGTGGGGTTAGGTCCCAATAAACCCACTGCAAGTTGAAAATATCTTAAGTGGAAATGCATTTAATAGGTACCACACTGTAGAGTATCACTTGCTTACCCTCCTGATTTTGTGGCTTGATTGGGAGCTGCTGCCACCGTCCAGCATCATAAAAAAAGTGTCACACCCTATAGCAATAGCCTGGGGAAAGGTCAAATTCAAAATTGAAGTACAGTTTCTACTAAATTCTTCTCGCTTTCACACTGTCATAAAGTTGAAAAATCGTAAGTCAAACTCATCGTAAAGTCTGTGGCCATCTGTACTGATCTTTTCTAGAATGCCATATAAATGGAATCATGTAGTATGTAACCTTTGGATGCTAACTTCTTTCAGCATAATGCCTTTGAGATTCCTCCAAGTTGTAGCACGTATCAACAATTGCTTTACTACCATGTTTCCCTGAAAATAAGACCAGGTCTTATATTAATTTTTGCTCCAAAAGATGCATTAGGGCTTATTTTCAGGGAATGTCATCCTGAAAAATCATGCTAAGGCTTATTTTCTGGTTAGGTCTTATTTTCAGGGAAAACAGTACTACTGGTAAGTAGTACTCCATTAAATGGATGTACCACAATTTATACATCCACTCACTGAAGGATATATGGATTATTTCCAGCTTTCGATGATTATGAATAGAACTGTTGCTATAAACATTTGTGTTATAAGTTTTTCGTGAACATAAATTTTCATTTCTCTAGGGTATTGCTAGGAGTGCGATTGCAGGGTCATGTAAGGTATAATTAACTTTAAAAGAAACTGTCACACCGATTGCCAGAATGGGTGTATCATTTTGCATTTTCACCAGCAATGTGTGAAAGTACCATTCATTTCACATCCTCTCTAGCACTTCGTATTGTCAGTATTTTTAAATTTAGCCATTCTAATTTGTATCTTGTGGTTTTAATGTGTCCTTAACTAATGGCTAAAGATGAGTATCTTTGCATGTGTTTATTTGGCTATATAATCTTTGGTGAGTACCTGGCCAAGAGTTATTTATCTTGTAACTGGAAGTTTGTACCTTTTGACCACCTTCCTCCAATTTACCCTCCCCATACACTCTACCTCTGGTAACCACAAGTCTAATACCACACACACACACACACACACACGCATGACATGTGTGTGCATGTGTGTGATATAGCTAAGAGTTTTTTTGTTTGTTTTTATATTTTTTAAGATTCCATATATAAGTGAGTTCACATAGTATTTGTCTTTCTCTGATTCTTCTTAGCATAATACCTTCAAGGTCCATTCATGTTGTCACAAATGGTAGTAATTCCTTGTTTTTTTATGGCTAAATTATATTCCATTGTATGTGTGTGTGACATATCACAAATTCTTTATCCATTCATTTATCAATGGATACTTAGGTTATTTCTGTGTCTTGGCTATTATAAATAATGCTGTTATGAACATGGAGCTGCAGGTATCTTTTTTTAAAGTTTATTGGGGTGACAATTGTTACTAAAATTACATAGATTTCAGGTGTACAATTCTGTATTACATCATCTATAAATCCCATTGTGTGTTCACCACCCAGAATCAGTTCTCCTTCCATCAACATATGTTTGATCCCCTTTACCCTCATCTCCCATCCCCCACCCCCTTACCCTCTGGTAACCACTAAACTATTGTCTGTGTCTATGAGTTCTTGTTTCTCATTTGTTTGTCTTGTTCTTTTGTTGTTTTTGGTTTATATACCACATATCAGTGAAATCATATGGTTCTCTGCTTTTTCTGTCTGACTTACTTCGCTTAGCATTATACTCTCAAGATCCATCCATGTTGTCACAAATGTTTCTATATCATCTTTACTTACCGCCGAATAATATTCCATTGTGTATGTATACCACGACTTCTTTATCCATTCATCTATCGAAGGACAGTTTGGTTGTTTCCATGTCTTGGCCACCGTAAATAAAGCAGCAATGAACATTAGAGCACACGTGTCTTTATGTATAAATGTTTTCAGATTTTTTGGGTAGATACCTAGGAGAGGGATTGCTGGGTCATATGGTAATTCTATTCGTAATTTTTTGAGGAACTGCCACACTGCCTTCCATAGTGGCTGCACCAATCTGCATTCCCACCAACAGTGTATGAGGGTTCCCTTTTCTCCACAGCCTCTCTGACACTTGTTACTATTTGTCTTGTTGATGATAGCCATTCTGACTGGGGTGAGGTGATACCTCATTGTGGTTTTTATTTGCATTTCTCTGATGGTTAGTGATGTTGAGCATTGTTTCATGTCTATTTGCCATTTGTATGTCCTCTTTGGAGAAATGTCTCTTCAGGTCCTCTGCCCATTTTTCAATTGGGTTGTTTGTTTTTTTGTTATTGAGTTGCATGAGTTCCTTGTATATTTTGGATATTAGCCCCTTATCGGAGGCACTGTTTGCAAAAATCTTCTCCCGTTCAATTGGTTGCCTCTTTATTTTGTCAATGGTTTCTTTTGCTGTGCAGAAGCTTTTAAGTTTCATATAGTCCCATTCGTTTATTTTAGCTTTTACTTCCCTTGCCTTTGGAGTCAAATTCATAAAATGCTCTTTGAACTCAAGGTCCATAAGTTTAGTACCTATGTTTTCTTCTATGCAGTTTATTGTGTCAGGTTTTATGCTTAAGTCTTTGATCCATTTTGAATTAATTTTGGTACATGGTGACAGATAGCAGTCCAGTTTCATTCTTTTGCACGTTGCTTTCCAATTCTCCCAGCACCATGTATTGAAGCGGCTGTCTTTTCTCCATTGTATGTTTTTGGCGTCTTTGTCAAAAATTAACTGTCGATATTTATGTGGTTTTATTTCTGGGTTCTCAATTCTATTCCATTGGTCTATGTGTCTGTTTTTCTGCCAATACCATGCTGTTTTGATTATTGTAGCCCTGTAGTACAAGCTAAAGTCAGTGAGTGTGATACCTCCAGCATTGTTCTTTTTTCTTAAGATTGCTTTGGCTGTTTGGGGTCTTTTGTGGTTCCAAAAAAATCTGATGATTTTTTGTTCTATTTCTTTTAAAAATGCCATTGGGAATTGCATTAAATCTGTATATTGCTTTGGGTAATATGGCCATTTTAACTATGTTGATTCTTCCAATCCATGAGCACGGAATATCTTTCCATTTCTTTGTGTCTTCTTCAATTTCTTTTAAAAATGTCTTATAGTTTTCAGCATATAGGTCTTTCATATCCTTGGTTAAGTTTATTCCTAGACATTATATTCTTTTTGCTGCAATTGCTAAAGGAATTGATTTCTGTATTTCTTTTTCTGAGATTTCATTGTTAGCATATAGGAATGCAATGGACTTTTGTCCATTGATTTTGTAGCCAGCAACTTTACTGTATTCGTTGATTGTTTCTAATAGCTTTTTGGTGGAGTCTTTAGGGTTTTCTCTATGTAGCATCATGTCATCTGCAAAGAGTGACAATTTAACGTCTTGATTCCCAATTTGGATGACTTTTATTTGTTTCTCTCGCCTGATTGCTCTGGCAAGGACTTCCAACACTATGTTGAAAAGCAGATTTTTATTTGCATTTCTCTGATGATTAGTGATGTTGAGCATTTTTGAAATGCTCAATGTTGAAAAGCAGAGGTGATAGGGGACAGCCCTATCTTGTTCCTGAATGTAGAGCAAAGGGCTATAGTTTTTCACCATTAATTATGAGATTAGCTGAGGCTTTGTCATATATGGCCTTTATTATGTTAAGGTATTTTCCTTCTATACCTATTTTATTAAGTGTTTTAATCATAAATGGATGTTGTATCTTGTCAAATGCTTTTTCTGCATCAGTTGATATAATCATATGATTTTTGTCATTTATTTTGTTTATGTGATGTATCACATTGATGGATTTGCAGATGTTGAACCATCTTTGTGCCCTGGGGATGAACCGCACTTGGTCGTGATGAATAATCTTTTTAATGCATTGTTGTATTCGATTTGCTAGAATTTTCTTTAGGATTTTTGCATCTGTATGCATCAGAGATATTGGTCTGTAGTTTTCTTTTTTTGTGTTATCCTTACCAGGTTTTGGTGTCAGGGTAACGTTGGCCTCATAAAATGAGTTAGGGAGTACTGTCTCTTCAATTTTTTGGAAGACTTTGAGTAGGATTGGTATTAGATCCTCTTTGAAGGTTTGGTAGAATTCACTAGTGAAGCCATCTTGTCCCGGACTTTTGCTTTTGGGAAGGTTTTGGATGACTGATTCAATTTGCAGGTATCTTTTTCAATTAGTGTTTTTATTTGTTTTGGATATATTCCCAGTAGTAGAATCGCTGGATCATAAAGTAGTTCTACTTTTAATTTTTTGAGGATCCTAGACACTGTTTTCCATAAGGGTCCCAATTTTTTTGCATCGATGCTAGCATTTGTTATCTCTTGTCTTTTTGATGGTGGCCATTCTGATAGGCATGTGATGTCTCATTGGGGCTTAAATTTGCATTTCTCTAATGACTTGTGATGTTGAGCATCATATATGTCTTCTTTGGGAAAATGTCTATTCAGGTTCTTTGCCCATTTTTTAATTGGATCATTTATTTTTTTTTCTATTGAGTTATGAGTTCTTTATATATTTTGGATATTAAGCCCTTCTCCGATATATGATTTGAATATATTTTTCCCAGGAAGCTGTTGTTCGTTAAGGTAAGAAATGGTCTTGAAACCATATATTGCAGTAAATTAAGTAGTGTAAGAATGTGTCTTTCCACAAAATTTCAAGTGATTACATTTTCATAAGGGTCAAAAATCAAAATTTTAACTAAAATTCAAAATTACAGAGCAGGCATTGAAGGTAGTATATAGAAAAAAACTAATATTAAGAACTAATAAGTAACCAATATTATGCCATATTCAGTTCATAAAAATAGAATATGAAATAATAAGATTCAATATTGAGCAATATATTACCTTATGAGTAGATTTAGCCTTTTCAAGTCATAAAGAAACAAAAATGGTGGATTATGTTATATTGATTTTGTTTGTTTTAATTGCAAAGATTCTTGAAAGGAAAATATTAAGTCTCAGATACAAATGTCTCTTAAAGGGAATGTAGAATAGAAAGTAGGAATAAATGCTTCTTAAGTTCTCATTTGGTTGTGTCAAAGTTAGAAAATCAACAAATTAAGTCCAGTTATTTGACAAGAGGGCTAATTTAAACCCATGACATAATGTTAACCTTGATGCATTTAATTATTCACAGTGAGTCCATGTCACTTGACCTGAGTTTTTGTTGACTCTGGAATTTTTCACATGTTACATAATTATGATATGTGATATTTTATGACATATTTTGTCATAATATGACATAACATAATATAAGCTTTAAATAATACACTTAGCACATTGAAATGATTTGTTGTTTACATAGAAGTATACCATTTACTGTCAGTGAGAAATTCACATGTTGTACTCTATCTTGTAATGAAGGTAGTTATTAGGTACCAATAATGTCAAAGTATTAGAGACAGGGAGTTGCCACAAATGACTTATAATCTCATCAGCATTGCCTTGCTTGAGGTTTATGAGGTCATGTTAAATCAATTCTAGAAGCTACAAAGGGAAGCTCTGTATATATATATGTTGCTAGGGACACAATATTAGTAACAATATTGGTATGTTACTAATATGACTTTTCTTAAAAATGTTGTGACAGTATCAATTATTTGTTTTAAAAATGTAATAAATAGTTATGTTTTCCATTATGCATGGAAGATTGGTTATAGATTCTGTCAGAATCCTCAAAAGTTTATTTTGAAGAGACATGGAAAGAAAATAGTGCTATTATGCCAGCTTTGACTTTTTTTTGTGTCTTCACTATACATGCCAATTCCTTATCATGAGTGCTAGTGGATTATTTGTGACGATTTTTAAGCTATAGTTACCGTTAAGTTGATGACTTACACAAAAAGGAATGTCATTAAGAAGTCATGGAAATTTAAGAGAAAGGTTTAATCATTCTTTTTTCAAATTAAATATTTTATCTTGACATAATTGTAAATTCTCACGCAGTTCTGAATAATACCGAGAGAACCCATGTCCTTTATATCCTGGTCCCTTCAATGGTAACATCTTGCAAATCTGTAGTACAGTGTCAACAACCAGGACTGACATTGATGCAGTCACGATACACAGCATTTCCTTCACCACAAGGACCCCTCATGTTGCCCTTTTGTAGCCTCATCTACTTTCCTCCTGCCCCTACCCTCTCTTTAATGTTTGAACAACCACTAGTCTGCTGTCCATTTCTATAATTTTGCCATTTCGAGAAAGGAGTCAGACAGTATGAGTATGTAACCTTTTGGGAACGGGTCTGATCACTCATCATAATTTTCTGGATATTCATCCAGGCTATTGTGTGTATCAATAGTTCTTTCATTTTATTGCTGAGTAGTACTATATGGTATGGATGTGTCACAGTTACTTTAACTGTTCATCTGTTGAAAGACACCTGGATTGTTTCCAGTTTGGGATTCTTGTGAATTAAGCTGTTATAAACCTTCGTGTACATCCAGGGTTTTGTGTAAACATAAATTTTCATTTCTCTTGGTAAGTGCCCAGGAGTGGGTCATATGGTAGTTGCATGTTTAGTGTTTGAAGACACTGCCAAACTGTTTCCAGAGTGGCTATACCATTTTATATTCCCACCACCGATGTCTAAGTGATCCAGTTTCTCTCTGTATCCCTACCAGCATTTGGTGTTGTCATTGTATTTTAACCATTCTATGTAGTCTATTTCATTGTTGATTTAGTTTGTGTTTCCCTACCAGATAACACTGTTGAGCATCTTTTCATGTGTTTATTTGCCAGTTGTCTATCTTCTTCCACGAAATGTCTCTTCATGTCTTTGCCCATTAAATGGGCCATCTTTTGAGCATTTAATTATTTGGGGTTTTTTTTATGGTTGAGTTTTGAGATTTATTTTTATGTATTCCAGATACTAGCTCATTGTTAGTTATGGGGTTTGCAAATATTTCCTCCCACTCTGTGGCTTATCTTTGCATCCTCTTAACAGTCTTTTGCACAGCAAAATGTTTTAATTTTAGTGAAGGCCAATTTCTCAGTTTTTCCTTTTCTAGATCATACTTTTCATTTCAAGTCTAAGAACTCTTTGACCTAGCCTTAGATCCTGAATATTTTCTCCAGTTTTTTTTTTCTAAGTTTTATAGTCTGACATTTAGGGCCATGATCCATTTTAACTTAATTTTTGAATAAGGTGTGATGTTTAGGGTGAAGTTTGTTTTTTTGTCTGTGCTGTCCCAGTTGCTCCAAGTGCCATTTGCCTACTGAATTGCCTACAATTGCCTATGCATGCTTGTTAAAAATCATTTGGGGAAATTTGTGTTGGTCTATTTCTACTTCTCTGTTCTATTGATATGTGTGTCTAGAGTTCCGCCAATACAATACAGACTTTTAAAAAATCATTGTTTTGTTTTTTAATTGCAGTTGACATGCAATATTATATTAGTTTCAGCTGTACAACAGAGTAATTAGACATTTATATAACTTATGAAGTGATCAGCTGATAAATCGAGTACCCATTGACACCATACATAGTTATTACAATTTTATTGACTATATTCCTTATGCTGCACTTTACATCATCCCCATGACTATTTTGTACCTACTAACTTGTATTTCTTAATCCCTTCCCCATTTTAACCAACCTCCAAACCTCTCTCCCAGCTGGCAACCATCAAAATGTCCTTGTATGAGTGACTTTGTTTCTGTTTGTTTGTTTGTTTTGTTCTTTAGATTCCACATGTAAAGTGAAATCATATGACATTTGTCTTTCTCTGTCTGACTTGCTCCAGTCAGCACAATAGCATCTAGGTCCATTCATGTTGCTGCAGATGGCAAGATTTCTTTCTTTTTATGGCTGAGTAATATTCTATTGTATATATGTTTCACCGCTTCTTTATCCATTCCTCTATTGATGGAAACCAAGGTTGCCTCCATATGTAGGCTACTATAAACAATGCTGCAATGAGTATATGCACATGTCCCTTCAAAGTAACATTTTGGGTTCTTTGGATAAATACCAAGAAGTGAAATTACTAGATCCTTCTCTGTCTCTTGTTATAGCTTTTGTTTTAAAGTCTATTTTCTCTGATAGTAGTGTTGCTACACTAGCTTTTTTTTTTTCCATAAAATATCTTTTTCCATCCTTTTACTTTCAGTCTCTGTGTGTCTCTTGGTCTGAAGTGAGTCTCTGATAGCCAGCATATGTAAGTGTCTTGTTTTCTTATTCATTCAGCCACTCTATCTTTTGATTGGAGCATTTAATCTATTTACATTTAAAGTAATTGTTGATAGATACGTGGTTATAGCCATTTTAGTATTTATATTTTTTATCTTTTTTTTTTTCATCTTAAATAATTTGCTTTAACATGCTTTGTAATACTGGTTTGGTGGTGATGGACTCTTTTAGCTTTTTCTTATCTGGGAAGCTCTTTCTCTACCCTTTGATTCTAAATGATAACTTTGCTGGGTAGAATAATCAGGGTGATACATCTTTGCTTTTCATCTCTTTGAATATGTCCTGCCAAACACTTCTAGCCTGCAAAGTTTCTGTTGAGAAATCATCTGACAGTCTTATGGGAACTCCCCTATAGGTAACTAATTGCTTTTCTCTTGCTGCTTTTAAGATTCTTTATTTGTCTTTAATCTTTGGCATTTTAATTATGATGTATCTTGATGTGGGCCTCTTTGGATTCATCTTTTTGGGACTCTCTGTGCTTCCGAGGCTTTTATGTCTATTTCCTTCACGAGGTTATAGAAGTTTTCCGTCATTATTTCTTCAAATAGTTTTTCAATTCCTTGCTCTCTCTCTTCTTTTGGTACACCCTGTGATGGTACACTTGAGATTGGCCCATAGGCCTCTTAAACTCGCCTTATTTTTTTGATTCTTGTTTTCTTTTTGCTGTGCTGATTAGGTGTTTTCAGCTACCTTATCTACTAAATTGCTGACTCGATCCTCTACTTCATCAAATCTACTTTAATTCCCTCTAAATATTTTTCCTTTCAGTTATTGTATTGTTTATTTCTGAATGGTTGATTTTATGTTTCCTATCTCCACTTTTATGTTTCCTGTCTCTTTGTTATGGTTCTCACTCAGGTCTTTGAGCATTCTTATAACTAATGTTTTGAACCCTGTGTCTGGTAGATTGCTTGTCTCAATTTTGTTTAGTTCTTTTTCTGGAGTTTTATTTTGTTCTTGTAATTTGAAAACATTTTTTTGTCTCCCCATTTGGGTGCCTTTCTGTGTTTGTTTCTATGTATTAGGTAGGACTGCTATGACTCTCGTGCTTAGTAATGTGGTCTCATGTAGTAAGTGTCTTGTGGTGCCCAGTGGCTCAGTCTCCTTGGTCACCTGAACTGAGTGCTCCAGGTATGTCCCTTTTGTGTGTTATGTGTGACCTTTTGTTGTAGGTGATCCTTGATTGCTGCTTGTCAGTGGGAGGTATTGACCCTCAGGCTGATTGGTTTTGAAGACTTCCCCTGACCGTAGTGGAGGAGCTGTTGTGCAGGGGTTGATCCTATGGAGCAGGATTCACTTTTTTGGGGATTTTGTGCCTGCCCAGTCTGCTCTTGGGTATGTCATCTGTGGAGGCAGCTGGGTGATGTTCTACTTGGGTCTGATGTCTGAAGGTGGCCACTGGGCATTCAAATCCTGAGGCCTCCTGGGAAGGGCCCCACCACAGGGCAAAGTCAGCTGCAGCCTGTGTCCTGACCAGGGACACCTGGCATGAGCCACAGAGCAATCTGAAGATGGCAGCCACTCCCACTGGGCTTAGAGGTCCTGGGAGAGGCCAAGCTTTGAACTGAGGCCAGCTGCCACTAGTGCCAGGCTTGGGACTGCTCAGCACAAGGTATGGGGCACACCAACGCTAGATCTTGCTTGTTTCCTTTTTTTCTTTTTTTAGCTGTTGAGAGATTTTAGGAAAGTCTGCAGTGTAAGCCAAGACAGGCCATTTGTATGAAGAAAGCTGTGGAAGAGGCTTGGGTGAGTCTGCAAGTTGTGTGGGGTGTGATCTCAGGAAATCACCAGGGTAGGGTGAATGGTTTTAGCCAGTTTGATGGAGACTCAGATATGGCAGCTGCCTGAGTCTGCACACCAGGAGGAAAATGGCTTAACAAAGGAACAATCACTTTTGCCAGCACTACTCTCTGTGAGAAAGCAGCCCCTCCAGCCCTTGCCCTGAGGACAAACAATTCTTTTCCTCCCTGTGTGTCCCTGGCATCTTTTGAGTTTCTGTCCCAGCACTGGAGCTCAGAGCGAGTGAGTCTATCAGCAAATAAGTCCATGTTTGGGCCCTTTAAGAGGAGCACCTAGAACTCCAGCCATCCTCTTTCACTCAGCCATAATTTCTGCTGGTTTACCAGCTAGAAACATGGGGTCTTCTATTTCTGGCACTAGAACCCTGGGCTGGGGAGCCTCACTCTTCCAGGGGGACTTCTGTAGCCAAGATATCCCTCCTAATTTGTAAATGCCACATGTGGGTCCTACCCATCTCTTGGTGGCTTCTTTTCTTTGTCCTCACATGTGTAGGACTTTTAGTCAGCTAGACTTTAGGCAGTTCTCGGTGATGGTTTTTCTGTAGTTTAGTTGGAATTTTGATGTGGTCATGAGAGGAGGCAAGCAGAATGTTTACCTGCTCTGTCATCTTGACCAGAAATCCCCCAGTTGAATCATTCTTTTTTGTCAGTTTATTACATTTCTTTACATTAGTTGAAATAATGCGTACACTATAATATCCAAGATTTATTCAGAATACATTTCTCCATATACTTCTAAAGTACATAATTTACAAAAGTACTGGAATCCATAAATCTTAAATAAAAAAAAAGAGGAGGAGGTACCACCAGGAAGGCTAGTCACGTAATAAAAGCCTATTAGGCACTATTATCACTACTGGAATTACTATATTATTAAATGTGTCCCATAGCAAGATTGGAGCCATGTTCATGAGCACAATATTTGAAGAAGGCAAAGACTTGCCTCTTATAATTGTTCTCATATTCTAGACAGAAAAACTCTTTCTACCCAAGATGTTTTTGCAGCACTATATGTAAAGACACAGAAGGATTAACAGAACTACAACATTGTATTGCTGGCTCCACTCTGCTTCTGGCAATCCCATGAGTGTGCCTTAACCTCTTTAAGTACCTGCAAGTATTGAAAGTCCCTGCTATTAAATTCTTAGCAGAAAATATACCTGTACACCTAGGGGACAGGAAAAGGAAAAAAAATGATGGTTTTATAAAATAAAACACTAACTCTGTGGGAAGTTAGTGGGAAGAAACCTTCTAAATCTATCTTCTTCCAAAGATCTAAGAAGCAAGAGAAACTCTCCAAAATAAAACTGACCTCTAAAATAAGAAATACTTCCCAATTAACTTTCAAAATATCATAGCTGTAATGTGAGCTTTTCACCATAGCCCACAATATTCCTCTATTTTTAGGTAAATTAAAGATTTAGAGAACTTTCTTCAAACTCAGTCATCTGCCCGGGGTAAAAATAAGTGACTATTACAAAGAGGTAAACATAAAAGAGTCTTTATTTCTATTATTAGTGGGATAATACACTAGCCAGCAGGTTTCAGACAAACCATTGCTATTTGTTCTCACCTCACTAACAGTGAAACTTAAATATTGAAGTGTGAAGACACATGACAGGTATCCCAGTGTTGATACTGAGTGTAATACAAGGGGCAAAGAAGAGAGGGTACAGACAAATTAAAACACTGAGTGGAGAATGAAAGCACACATGAAATTTTACAAGCATCAGAAAGATGGGGGGAAAATAAACTGTAACAACTCTATACATAAGAGAAAGAAAAAGGTGATGAGACAAAAATCACAGCTGTAATTCAAACTGAACCTAAGAATGATAATTCATTTCTTAGTTTTTGTTTTGACAAAAGCAGAGCCCAAAGCAGGAATTTAGATGCAGATGGTTTATTTAAAAGGATTTAGGTGCAGCTCCTTTATCTAAGACCAAAATTTAAGGAGTAGGCTGAGTGAAAGAAAAAAAGCATAAAGCCAATAAACAGTGTGTTACTGAACTAGTTATTACCGTGGGAAATAGGGGCTAAGTCTCAGTGGGAACCCCCAAAAGAGCCATTGGTGGAAGACACCTCAGACTTGTCCCAAAAAAGGAAAGGGAAGTTGGGACATTTATTTATTCACTGCTGTCCCTCAGAATATTAAATGCCTTTGAACGTCTGGGTTGTGCCTGGGTAGACTGAGTATTTTTCCCAACCTTCAGGAAAACAACAACAACAATAGAAACCCAGACATATGCTTCTGGTTCTGAGCAAATAAGTTATAAAAGAACACATTAAAGGAGAGTAGAAAATGAATAAAATTCTAAAACAATTAAGAAATATCCAGATGATGTATGCCAAAAGAGATGTTAATAGAATGTGGAGCTTGAAGAAAAAATGTAATGTATCGTCAAACTCCTATGAAGAGAATACAATTCCACAACTTATATTTGACAGCTATATTTTAAAATTTGTGGAATTCTTGAGACTGTGCCAGAAATGGTGAGTTTTCTCTTTAATAACTCTTCTCTCTGTCTTCCATAGGAATAAATATTTAGCTGTGACCATGGAAATCCTGAATAGAGACTACATGTCTCTGACTTCCTTTCAGCTGAATGGAGACATGTGACTAGGTTCTGGCCAATGTTAAATGGTCCATAGAAGTTTCTAAAGATCTTTCTTAACATAGTGTAAAAGATCAATTTTCTCTTATTCTCCGATCATTCACCCAGCTGTCAGAAAAGCAGATTGCCACCTCGATGGATTTTGGCATTTAAGTCACACAGGGTAGAGCAACAATAATAGAAGGAACTGACATTAAGAAAACCATATCACCCTAAACCATCCACCTGATTTTTAGGTGGATGAGCAATGAAATTTCATCTTGTTTAAACTACCTCTATTTGGGGTTTTATGTTTCCTGCCCCTGAACCTAATCCTACTGGATGCAGAGACAAAAGTCAGCAAATAAAAAATGTTGCTACTCTTTCTGCTTATGCATATCAATTAGCATTATATATATTTAAATTTATATTTGATATACTTCATTTATACATTAGATGCATTTGATATTTGTTGATGTACATTTTATATATATTTGATGTACAGTATATTTTATGTATATCATATTGTCTAAGTAACTTTGCTTTTCAATACATTTTTCCATTCAGTAGATTCTTTACAGCAGCATGTGAAGAGGGAGGAAACAAAAGACCTTGTTTATATTTTTGTTCATTTCTTTCTAGTCTTTTTTCCAGTGCCTATGCTTTTGGTCATATAAATGTAACTGTGTTTATGCACTTTTGTATTATTTTTCTCCAGTCTGACATAGTCTTAGCACATAATTTTTAATGGCTGTAAGTTTTTAAAGCATATGGCAAATGCATTGAATGGTTATAAAATGTGGAGTTGGTACCTAAGAATAGCTGTGTTAGGGGACAAAGTCAGTGAAACATTTGTGGATAGTCTCTAGAGAGCTGTAGGTTAAGACACAACTCACTGAAATAGCATGGGAGCCAAGGATACTAAAGTTGAGTCCATACAAGGGGGCTGAATCGAAGGCCAGGGAAAGCAAGGATATCAAATGCCAATACCATTAATGCCAAGGGCAGGGAAATCCATGGTCACAGCCAAGAATGTGTGTGTGTGTGTGTGTGCGTGTGTGCACGCACATATGTACAAGGTTGGAGGGAACACGCCTTTGGCATTTCAGGAGGTGGTTCTTGCTTCAATAATTAAGTGTGGCAGGCAGAGTTGAGATTAAAGTGATCCTGTATATACCATGGTTATATTTGCAGGTGGCTTTTAATTTTTCAGCATAAGTAATACTTCAGTAAATAAAAGGAAACAGTCCAGTACATACACATATACACACACTCACACAAGTACACACTTAATTTTTAAGATTATTTTCATAAATCATTTAGGAGAAGTGGAATTTCTGGGCCACAGTATATTTTGTTTTTGTTAAATCTCTTTATAAAATTTTCTTAATTACTTTCCATGAAAGTTTTAGCAAATAAGACTGCCACCAGTATTGAGTTTGACCTTCTTCTTTAGTCACACTGGGTATAATCAGAAATAATTAAAATGAAAAAAATATTTGGTAGATGGTAAAAATCAAGGTTATTTTGGTTTATATTTTTTGATTACTACAGAAGTGGACATTTCCTTATAATTATATACTAAATTTAGTTCCTCAGTAAATTATATATTAGTATCCTTTGCCTGTCAAGCACATACTCCATTCTAATTCACTGATGAAGTGATGCATAAGGCATAAAACTTAATGAATGTTTCTTTGTTTAATATAAACGTATCAGTTTGCTAGGGTTGCCCTTACAAAATACCCAGACTGGGTAGCTTAACTGAAATTTATTTTCTCACCGTTCTGGAGGTTAGAAGTCTAAGAGTGAGGTGTCAGAAGGTTTGTTTTTTTTCCTGAGGCCTCTCTCCTGGGTTTGCCAAAGACTGCCTTGTCACTGTGTCCTCACGTGGTCACCCCCAGGCTGGGTGTTGACTGTATCCCAATCTCCTTTTCTTATAAGAACACCAGTCATAGTGGATTAGGGCCACACGTATGACATCATTTCACCTTAATTACCTCTTTAAAGGCCCTAACTCCAAATACAGTCATAATCGAAAATACTGGGCCATTTTAGGACTTTAACATATGAATTTTGTAGACCACAGTTCAGCCCATAATAATACCCAAATGCCAGAAGGCAGGGTTTTCATTACATTAGAGCAAGTAAGGTATAATTCTTGCTCTGTTTTCCAGAAGAGGTTTTGAGGCAAGGAAGTGAAATAACCATATTTATTTGTTATTAGGAAGTAATCCTAACAACATTACAGATGGTTGAGTGTGTTTGAGAAAAAATGGAAATGAGTGACTAGCTGAAAGACTGCCAGAACAGCCTGGGAGGGAAACCCTGAGTTCTTCAACCATGTTGTGGCCAGGGTACTAGATAAGAGGACCATTCAGGAGGCATCTTCTGACCCTTAGATGAGTAGTTTACAACCTTCTCTGACAAGAACAGGGCTGTAGGATAGAACAAAATACTGTTGGTGATGGTGGCTTGTGACAACAATAATGTGAAGGTGGACGGGCGTGTGTCAGTGTTCTGAAGCATCCCTGTCGCCCTGGGTTCGCTTAGGCCTCCCCCAAGGAGCGCATGACCACTCCCTTCAGAAGCATCCCCTCAGCCTCCCCTTAGCAATTGTCTGAGCTGATTGACAGGAGCTTTGTGCTAGAAACTGACCATTTGAAATCAGGCTAGTGTCTGAAATTACAATGATTCAATTTTAATAGAAAGACCTCTGTGTGTTTTACATAAATTTTGTGTCAAATGACCCTGATGATTGACTCTGAACTTGTCAGAGAGCAGATGCCTAGTCTTTTGTGGAAGTGTGATTAGGATAAATTATAAGTAAATTATTTTAAATAGCCTCTTGGGATACTGAGCCAATATGACATGACTAGATAAAGCTGGAAACATTAACAGAAATCTACAAGCTAGGTTAGACTAATTTTTCAGGAGTAATTTTCTCCTTGCTAATCACTTAATAATAATAAATACAAATGTATATCCCAATGGTGTAAAAAAATGATTATTTTACTCTAAATGCTAGGTTTCCACACTTAGGGCATATACTAGTAATGACTTAGGGCTGGTCCAAAAGCAGGTGTTAAAATAATAGTTGAGCTGTATTGGACGTGTATTGGGTACCAGATTTTGGACTAAGTATTTGTATTAGTTTTCCCATTTTATCCTCCCAGGGGATCTAATAAAATGCAGGTTTATATCCTCATTCTACCTGGTAGGAAGTAGGAGAGAGAAGCTCTGAAAAAGTACCCAAGTATTGAGAGTTAATAAGTATCAAGGTCTGGATTTAACGCAAATCTCTGGGTGACAAAGGTTAGTCTCCTATCATGCGGAGGAGCTTTGATTGTAGAAAGTATTCATATCTGAAAACACTGCTTTTCAAAGTCCAAACAGACAAAATTAACCGAGATGCTAGTAAGTTTATTTACATTAGGATGGTCCTTGAATGTTGGTACTTCCATCACAGCCATGGATCCTCCCACAGCAACAGCTGTGTAGCTATTTCCTGTTTCCACCATAAGGGTAAAATTAATGCTAATAACCTTTAATCACAGGAAGATCTTAAAAGATCTTTATCCACTATAATATTCTAAAGAGGCTTAATCATGGTCTATGATTCATATTAATAGCATTTTATGAATATCATTGAAAGATCCTTCTGTGTATTTGGGAAAGGTTTAGTTTAAAAACAAAACAAAACAAAACAAAACCTCATTTGTCTGAGGGACATTACTTGTCAGGCCATTGAAATCCAAAGTCAGAAGGTCCAAGATGGTAGAATAGGTAAATGCTACACCTGCCGCCTCCCAGGATCACATAAAATTACAATTAAATTATGGAAAAATCACCCTCAACAATCATCTGAAAATTAGCTGAACAGAACCCTTATAATTAAGGATATAAATGAGGCCACATTAAGACTGGTAGGACAGGTGGAGGTGTGAAACAGGCTTACCCCAAACCCACAGGTTATGTTTGAGAATGGGGAGGGACACCTCAGTGGCAGAGGCCCCCCCTGAAGAGTGAGGAGTCTCAGCCCTACACTGGGCTTCCCAGCCCAGGACTCCTGTGCTGGGAAGAGGAGTCCTCACATCTGTCAGTGAAAAACAGCAAGGATTCCATCCATCCATCCATCCCAGTGAGACAAGATGACCGGAAACCCAGGCGTCCTCTTCAAGGGCCCATGCATAAACTCACTCACAGGTACTCACCCTGGGCTCTGGTGGAGGCACAGTGACTCGAGAGGTGCCAAGAACATACAGGGAAAGACTGAGTTGTGTGGCTCCAGAGTGAGGGCTAGAGAGTCGGTCACCATTATCCCTCTGTGGAGCCCGCCTCACGTGTAGCATACAGGAGGGCTCCATCTTTCCTGTGGTGAACCCACCACCAGAGGGACAAATCTAAGATCACATTGGGTCTGATATGATCCACGTGTGCACCACCTTGGTGACTCCCTGCCCAGCTAGTGTGGCTTTGCCCAAAGCACCCACAGTTCTTGGGTGGCCAGCCCTGCCCTGTGAGCTGCATGAAGCTTCTAAAGCAGCGGACAGCCCTCAATGGCCTGGGAAATTCTTGGTGGCACAGGATCAGCCCTGGCTTACACTGCAGCCCTTCTTGGGCAGTTCTCAGGGATCTGGGGGACCCAGTTGAGCAGTGCCTGGCTGCAGTGTTCTCAGGGCGTTTTACAGAGTAGCCACAGGCTATGCAATGGTTCAAGAGCTGAATCTGTGCTAGCTTCATAAAAACCCCCTGCCATACCCCATGATCCCCTAGCACCTCATCCCACCCAGCTATTGCAACATTCACAGGGGTACTCTTGGCTTATTTTGCAGAAAAATGAAACTGGACCACCTTTTTATACCATATACAAGAATAAACTTAAGTAGATTAAAGATTAAATGTAAGACCCGGAACCATAAAACTCCTAGAAGAAAATATAGGGAAGTAAACTCTCAGACATTACCCTTAGTAATACTTTTACTGATATATCTCCTTGGGCAAGGGAAACAAAAGAAAAAATAAACACATGGGACTACATCAAGCTAGAGAAGTTTTTGCACAGCAAAGGGAACCATCAGCAAAACAAAAAGACATCCTGACTGGGAGATATGCACCGATGATACATCTGATAAGGGGTTAATATCCAACATCTATTAAAAAAAAACTCATATAGCTCAACACCAAAAAAAAAAAAAAGAAAGATCCAATTAAAAAATGTGCAGAGGACCTCATAACCATTTATCCAAAGAGGACATAGAGATGGCCAAAAGACATATGAAGATAGCCAAAAGACATTCACCGTCAGTAATCATAAGAGAAATTAAAGTAAAAACCACAGTGGAATATCACCTCCCACCTGTCAGATGGCTATCAATAAGTCAACAAACAATTGTTGGCGAAGCTGTGGAGAAAGGGGAACCTTTGTGTACTGTTGGTGGGATTGCAAATTGATATAGCCACTATGCAAAATACTATAGAGGTTCCTTAAAAACTTGAAAATATGACCTATGACCCAACAAGTCCATTCCTGGATATTCAATGAAACCCAAAACAATAATTTGAAAAGATGTATGCACCCCTATTTTCATCCCAGCACTATTAACAATAGCCATGATATGTAAACAACCAAAATGCCCACCAACAGGTGATTGTATAAAGAAACAGTGGTACGTATATGTAATGGAGTATTATTCTGCCAAAAACGAGAATGAGAATGAAAGATTTTCATTTGCAAAAACATGGATGGACCTAGCGGTATTATGCTAAGTGAAATAAGTCAGACTGAGAAAGACAAATACCAAATGTTCTCACTCACATGTGGAAGCTAAAGAACAAAATAAATGAACAAACAAAACTGAAACAGAGCCATAGATACACAGAACAAACTGATGGTTACTGAGTGGGAGGGAGGTTGGGGGGCTGCGTGAGAAAAGTGAAGGGATTAAGAAATACAGATGAATAGTTACAGGAGGGTCGTGGAGATGGAAAAGTACAGTATGGGAAATAGAGTCAATAGTATTGTAAAAACTATGTAGTGTCAGATGGCTGGGAGACTTACTGGGCATCACGTCATAAATTATATGAGCGTCTAACCACTACACTATACACCTGAAACTAATATAAAATAATACTGAATGTCAACTATAATTCAAAAAAAAGTAACCGGGATGTGTAGTGCAGCATGGGGAATATAGTCAATAATGTTCTAATAACTGTGTACAGTGTCAGGTGGGTAGTAGACTTGTTGGGGTTATCACTTTGTGAGGTATGTAGTGTCTGATTACTATTTGTTCTGTGTGCCTGAAACTAATAAGAAAAAAAAAAAGCCATCCAAAATCAGTGCTAAGAACAGATACAATTTCTTACACTTTGCAAGTTAATGATGAAAATAAGTCCATCATTGATCATCCAAAACAGGATGCTAAATTCTTTACTTTAGAGCTAATTAAATAGATTTTTAGTTTGAATAAAATTTGTGTACTTCATAGATTATTTTATAAGAGAATTGTTTCAAAACAGCATGTGAGTAACCTCTAGGTGATGCTTGAAAACAGAAATAGTTCTTTTATTAAAGAATAATGTTACACTATAATTTTTAAAGAGGTAAAATAATTTGTCTCAGGCAAAAATTACAGAAATCTGTGGCAAAGATTCTATTTCACTCATTTATTAATGAGGGAAGCAGTGCTACTGTGATCAGTTCAAGGAGCATTTAAGAAGTTAGGGAATTTATAGGCAGTTTAACAAAGAAATGTTAAATTAGCATATAAACTGATTCATTAGATACAAAGTGGTTGGGATCTAACAGGCCATCAATCTTGATGGTTATCTCTTCCTCCAGACAGAAATTTGAATCTCTACTGGAGAAAATCTAGAAGTTATCAAGCAAAGTCCGCATAGAAAAATGAACAGTGAGATGAACTTATTCATCCCTAGACAATCCTTGGGTAGCTCTTCCTCCTGTGTGATAATTAAAGATTGTACCGCCCATCTTTTTGCTTTCTTTGGATGATTTGAATAATTTTTCTGGCAACAAAATGCTTAAATTCAAATTTGGTGTAAGTACATTTATTTAACCACTCAAAATTATACACTGTGTGTCTACTTTTCAATTCAACGTAAGTTGAAAAATATGACTAAGAAATTTACCATTTTCAAGGAGTTTTCAGTATAAAAGGGAAATAAACAGGTATAAAATGTATTAAGATAAACATAATAAAAGAGATATGAATGAGTAATGGTAGGAGTCTGAGGTGAGCCGCGGATTTCATTTTTTGGTGATCAGGGAAATTCCTTGAGATGACATGAGCTCTATAGTACATTGAAAAACAGATCAGACATATGAAACTTCTGGAAGCCAGGAAAATAGAAAATACACCTCCATCTTTTTCCATACATAATTTTTGGTGCATTTCCTTCTATCTTCATTTCGAGATGGGGAGTTTTATACATGCTAGTATTGTACATGTAACACTGTGACCTGCTTGTTCACTTATAATTTTCTATAGATATGTTAGGTTCTAGGAGTTTGGATGTAAAATAGAGGCAGGGTTGTCAATTTTATAGTATTCCATAAAATGTGGGCTACACACCACCTGCATCAGATTTAGGAGACTTGTTAAAAAGGCAGGTTTCTGAGTCCACTTCCCCATGACAGTCTCGCCTTGTTTTGTACTCATAGTCTGTGTGTATCACCTCACACATAATTATACTCAAGCAGTTGCTTACTAAACTGAATATTAGGAGCTAGAACTGTAAGAGATGGTCAGCTAAGGGGTTGGAGATTACCAAAGTGTGCCAGTCAGTAAATCAAGGAGCAAAGATATTCAAAAGTATCTAATAAATACCAATTTTGGAAGGGTAGTGATTTCTCAACAATCCAGTTTATAACATTAAGCAGAAGCAATCATTTTTAATGTCTTTATCAAATATATTCTAATTTACAAAACACATTTAGTTTATTTCATTTGTTGCTCTGAAATGACCTATCTATATATGTTAATATGATAACAAATTGTTGGGGGAATATATTTAAAAGCAAAATCATCCAATCCAGAAATCCTCTCCATAGAGAATAAAAGCCATTTTGTTATTGAATAAGCATTAAACTAGTATGTGACTGATGTCACAGGCAATCCACTAAGAGATTGTAAAGACAGAATCTCACCCTTTTATATAACCAAGTGACTATAAGCTTTTGCGTACATGTTTTCAAGATAAACAATAACTAGTCCTCAAGAGGACTTGACAGTACCATTTGGCACACAACTTTACCCTAACTTTACTGTAACTGGGTTGACTGTCTCTTAGCTAATTTATTAAGGGGGGGGGGGAATAAAAACTTCTCATATCTTTATAATTAGACATAGTTTTGCAATTGGGAACAAAGTACCCATCAAAGTTGGCTCCTACCCTTCCTCAGAAACTGGGAGACAGGGGTGCTATCTCCCATGATGTTTACATTTCAATGGGATGGCTCTCAGGTCCTTGAAAATGACATTCCTAGGTCATGGGAAATGACAAAAGGCCTATGTGGTCTTCAAAAGGTTATATTTATCTATCTGTATATCTAGATCTCAGTATATTTCAAAGAGAGGAGAAAGTACTTACAATCACAAATTTTCTAAAGTAAATGCTCTGAGAAAAAGGAGAGGAGGGAAAGCTCTTCCCTTATTTCAACAGGGAGAATTTAGTCTCTTATTTTTAATTTGTATTTGTCTTTGTACTCTAGAAGGTAAGCATAGAGAGAAATATCACAAATTTTATATAATGGAAGATAAAATTATAACCACTTTTTTCATCTAGGTAAAATTTTGTGGTTTGCTTTCAACGACCATAATATATACTTTATACAAAATGAAATTTTTACTCAGTAAATGTTTGTAAGGTACATTTCTTAGGGAAAATTATGATAGTTATTGATTTACTCTCTGTCTCTGTGACACTGAAACCCATCATATGTGAATTGTCATAGAACCTTTTACTAGAACAAAATAACATTTTTTTCTATTTTTAAAAGACACTGAAGCAAAAATGATTGTAAATGTAATTTTTAAAATATTTTACTGTTTTTGTGCAACAAATTATATTCCTAGGGATCCATCTTATATTATTAGAACCACCAGATTCTTCATGTTTATTTTTGGAGTCCTTACCTTATGTAACTATTTAAAGCCTGTAAGGAAAGTCTTCTAGTTTTGAGAATTGAATTATAAATCTCTGTAATTATTACAGAACTTCTTAATGGATAGAGAAAATAGCATTTGCCAATACTTTACTATTAAATTACTTTAAAACATTATTAACTTGGTATTTTAAAATTTTAAATCTAATTTCTCAGATGGAAATATATTGAAATAGAGAAACTTTTCAAATAGAGGAAATCCTAGCTCAGGTCAGACTTTTCTGACTTCATTAACCAACAGGTAGCGACCAGCCCTGCATTGTGTAACCAATCAAGAAGGCAGTAGTAAAACATGTACATAGGACTCATTCGATGGAAACTATCGCCACTTTGGGGTAAATAAGGACAGCAACTAGGGTTTTGATTTTCTATCATATTATGTGAGAAATCCACCTATAAATTGATGTATA
The DNA here is from genome assembly GCF_004115265.2 of Rhinolophus ferrumequinum. Classification (NCBI taxonomy): domain Eukaryota; kingdom Metazoa; phylum Chordata; class Mammalia; order Chiroptera; family Rhinolophidae; genus Rhinolophus; species Rhinolophus ferrumequinum. The sequence continues at coordinate 24,868,815 of NC_046286.1, read as the reverse complement.
AAGTATTCTCCATTCAGAATTGGATCTGTAATCTATGACTTGGTCTACATGACCCTTGTCTAGAAATGGGAGTCACAATGAAGTAAGGAAATAAGGGATGCACAGCTTCTAAGAAACACAACAGTTCCTTTAAAAGAATGAGAGATAAAGAGGCTTTCTCAGGTTTAGTCTTTCTACATCTACCACCATCACATTCCCCCAACAGCAGTTACTGAGAAATGTTCTAAAATTCCATTGGCATCAAATCTGTTCTCAAAGGTGAATCAGAATTGGGAGATGATAGCCTCTGCCATCAGACTACTGGCAAAGTAGGAAAATGCTTACACTATAGATGTTTACCTTCAAAAGCCCCAAGCTTTTGAATGGTTTTTATTTGTGTGGGCTCATAGGTCAATCATACTTACTTGTAAAAGACACATTCTGTGAAAATCCAAAATTCCCAAACAAAATATATCACGGTGTATACCATTTTAACTAAAAACTAAATAATTAAAATTCCTAGAGTTTTCTTTGTTCATTGTTAAGAAAAGTTCTTCTATTTCTAAGCATGTGATTTTTATGTATGCCAGCCTGCAGTGGAAAAAATACAAAGCAAATACAATTTCCAAAGGGAATATTGAGCTATGTTGATTAACTTAATTCAGCAAATATTGACTCTACAGAGACTACATTGAAGGTAAGGTATAATAAAACACAAGAAATAAAGAAAGGAGATAAAGATAAATATTCAAATAACTCAAAATGTATGGCAGGATATTAAGTACAATTAAAGAGTAGTTTAATATGCTTTTAGCAGGAGAGAGAATTGGGGTACCAAGAAGGATATATAGAAGTTATTAGTGCTTTCATTTAGCTATAAATTAGTTTTTACTTATGTGCTTATTTATTGCTTGAATTTCTACTTTATGCCAGGCACTGTTCTGGTCACTGGGGTTTAACTAGGGGATAAGGCAGAGTTCCTGATTTAATGAGATTTCCATGTTACTTGTCATTGACAGAAGCCTTAGAATCTGGATGGATTGCCAACAGGGGTAAGTGAAATGCAGTCTTTCCAGGCAGTAGGATATCACCAGGATCGTGGCAGAATGTATAAAAACAATAAGAAATAGTAAAGAATCTATTTGGCTGGAGTATAAGGTACAGGTAGAAATTACTGAGATATGAAGTGGGAAGAAAAGCCAAAATACCATACAGAAAATCATACTAAAATCAACAGGAAAGTAATATTTAGTGAAGGTTTTTGAGGAGTGGAACGCTGTAATGTGCTTTGGTGAAGTTTAAATGTGTAGGATAAATTAGGTGGGACCAGAGGTTGGGTGATGCCAGTTAAGGCATCGCTTTTATAGTCCCAGTGAAAAGTAACAAAGTATCTTAAATCACGTAGTAGATTTAGAGAAATATGATAACTTGAGGTCTTTGTAATATATTTACTTGTGCCTGAGAGATAGAATTATATTTCTAGTAAACTTCTAGAAACAGAATCACAAAGTAGAAATAGCACGATCATCTTCCTCATCCCCTTTACAAAAGCAACAGGATAAATTTAAAACAAACAAACAAAAACAGCTCAGTTTTTACACCAGTGTGAATATTAGCAATGATTTGATTCTCATTTTTGGAAACAAAAGATTGTTGCATTAAGCACACTAAAGAAGTCCAAACAAAGAGAATTGCGTGTTCATTCAATGGAAAGAAGTGAACAACATCAAATGTGATAGATCAAATGATAATTAAATACATTAACAACTGTATTTTAAAAACTACATCCTGAGCTTGTTAAAATCAATTAATCCAAATAAGTTTTCTATGAGCATGTGGAAAAAGAATGGCCTAACAATGTCTACTATGAAATTGTATATCACAGGAAGACATCGGTAATTGAATTCCTTTAGATACAATTCACATACCATACCATTCAACCTTTTGAAATGCTGAGTTCAGTGGTTTTTATTATATTTACAGTTGTGTAACCAACACCACAATCTAGTTCCGAAAATGTTTATCACTCTAAAAATGAACTCTATGCCCATTGTCAGTCATTCACTCTCCATTCCACTCTCTCTCCAACCCCTGGCGAACACTGATCTGCTTTCTATCTCTATGGAGTTGCTGATTCTGGACATCTCATAAAAATGGAATCATATAATGGAATCCGTAGACTTTTGCTTCTGGCTTTTTTCATTTAGCATAATATTTTCAAAGTTCATCTATGTTGTAGCATGGATCAGTACTCTATTCCTTTTTATAGCTGAACAATATCCCATTATACGGATATACTGTATTGTGTTTATCCATTCATCAGTTGATGGTGGTTAGGTTGTTTCCACTTTCTGGATGTTATGAAGAATGCTGCTATGAACATTTGTGTTGATATTGTTTCTATGTTGATATGTTTTCAGTGCTCTTGGTGTATACTTATGAATGGAATTGCTGGGTCATGTTATAGCTATTTAATCTCCGCCAGACAGTTTTCCAAAGCAGCTGCTCCATTTTATATTCCCATCAACAATGTATGAGGGTTCCTATTACTCCAGATCCTCACAAGCACTTGTTATTGTCCATCTGATATGTGTATTTTGTCTGCAAATTTAGAAGCATATGTAATGCGGTTTCACACTGTGGCCTTTTCAGTTCTTTAGACGTGCAAAACAGAGCTACTAAGGTCAGTCCCAGGATGCATTCAAAATCCTTCTCCTCTTTACTATGGAATTTGGGTTACACATGCAAAGGTAATATAGACTGTCATTATTCAAAACCAGTTTTGAATGTTTGTGTCTCATTGAATAATGAAAACATGTCTCACACAGCTAGGATGCCAGTCCCCATCAGCCAACACAGCAATAACAGATTTTGTTCTTCAGTATGGATGTCACTAGAATACTGAATAAGTAATAGCTATTAGGTCCCCATGCTGTACTGATGTTCTGACCTTGTTTTGTCATAGGTGGCAGCACAGAGAACCTTAGCAGTTTTCAGATTGGGTAGCTAGGTAAACATTGCTTTTAGTTAAGATCCAGAAGGTAAGGAATAAGGCAGCAATTTCAGATGTTATAGAAGCCAAGAACACACAGGGCGAGGTACATTTTCTTTACACAGCCAACAATATAAAGGACAGACATTCTTCATCTGCCAGTGCTCTGAGAAAGGAACAGAAATGGTTTAGCATTCTTTAACCCTCATAAACTGCAACCATAAATCAGCAAATTAGCTAATGACCGCCTCTGGGTAGTGATACATGATGAAAAACAAATGAGGAAAGGTACTGAAGCATTGCACTTGGTAGCTACTGAGAAAAATTAAAGATCCATCTTCATAAAAAAAGAAATTTTAAGGGATGTTATAAAGGGCTGTGCCCTGGTAGCAGAACAATTACTGCTTCAAATGAGTATGTTTTATAATAAATGATGTGTTTCCCACATCAGCTGTGCTTTTCATTGCTAACTGTTGTAAATGATTCATACTGTTCGTAGGGAGATGCAAGTGTAGGGCTCATATGGGAAGATGCAGTCAATCCCATCTCAACAGAGTGCATGGCAATAATAGGTGCTTAATCCCTGGTACCAAAACCAGGGTCATGGCATCAGTAAGGTCCCAATAAATATTTATTACTGAGGTTACTTATAAAATCAGAGAGTAACATTAATCTTTGCAAAGCCAAATTCATCTCCCGGATCTTGTTTACCCTTTATATCTACTCTGCTGCTTAATTTAAAAAATGATGAAATTTTTAAAAGTTGAATTCCTTAATGTCCACATTTATTCAAGAAGTATTTACTGAATATTTTCCACATGCAAAGCACCATTGTAGGAAAGGAGGTAAATTTAAAGACATGGAGTCTTCCTGGAAGAGGGTTTATAATCCAGTAACCATGCAAAATGATGCATAATGCATTTATTTTATTACCTATTCTCAGAGTATTTAAATAGCAGTCAAGGAGAGTAAGCGGGAAAAGAATGCTTAAACTGAGATTGGTTGGTGCCAGTTAGAACTTGCTAAATGGTTGGTTTACCTTAAAAATAAGGAAACCACCATTTCTCTTGATTAGTACCAGCAGAGCTCATGTGCCCTGAGATGTTGGAATTTCAGTTGTTTTAAGGCCTACTGGAAGTCCACAAATTCAGATTTATTTTGATAAAAATTTTAACCCTCAAATTTAATTCCAGAACATAATAAGCACATAAGATAAAGGTGGCTCCTAGCAGTCATAGAGGCCTGTTGTTTGGGTTGTATGTCTGTCTCCATTTCATTTTATAAAGATCATTTTCTGTGATTGGGGAATGAAAGATGGGAGCTTAGACTGAGTTGGAGAGCTCTTTTCCTCCTCCCCCAGAGAAGCAGGATAAGAAATGTATTTCTCCTTGGTTCAGACCTCTGAGTTTAATGAGCTCAGTTGGGCTGTCAACATTGAGGATTCGCTATGGAATAAAGCTGAAGCAGAAACACCAGGGGTGCCCAGCATCCCCATGTGCCATCACACATGCCACCTGCCCAGGACTTCTAAGAGAAAGCCAGTTTAGCACAAGCTAGTTATAAATGAATCAGTTTGTGTGATTTATTATTATCTATTAGTATCTTGTTGCAGGGAATTTTAAGCTTCAAATTGTCCCCTCTTCCTTGTTTTCATTTATTTTGTTTTGTTTTAGTTTGTTAAAGCACCTGTCCTAAGGACTGAAAGTAGCTTTAACTATGATTACATCAATTATTACATCAATTGTTACATCAATTATTAACAGAAAATTGCTATTATTTAAAACATACTAGATTATGAGTTACAGTTGAACCTTATAGTATATGAAGGAAGATGGTGCAAGCAACCAAACAAAAAATCGTATTTATATTGTCTATTTTTATAAGGCCACAAGTCAGTATGTTTAATGATGTAAAGAAAATGATCCCTTGCAGCTAGCTTGACGTAGGCAAAACATATTTTTTAAAATATGCAATTTTATATCATTTTACAGTGTAAATCCCAGTTTTTTTTGTTAAAGTCTCTGCCCATTTGAACTGAAAATTATATTGTAAAATTCCTTTGAAAATTCTTTCAAAATGGCCCTTTGTTTTCACTCATGCAAAATTTTTTGTTTGTTTTCTTGCCCTAGAAATAATTGAGGACAAATATTTTATATAAAGATAACAATAACCTGGATAGATTATTTCACTGAAATGTTTAGATTAAAATTAATGCACAAACAATATGTGGATATTTTCATTCTAAAATAAGTATTCACTCTAATGCGGAAAGAAACAGCAAAACTAGAAGCATTAGTCATGAACTTATTCTTTTCTCCTCTATGTTCCTTTACCATCCATCCTTACTTCCTTCTTTAATTATTCATATGATATGCTGTCTCCTCCTTTCAAGCAGTATTTGGGCTTCTTTATAATTTAAGGCAATCCAAACATCTGTGTTCTTGATCTTTCACCAACTTTCAATAACTTATGAACACAGTTTTCCCTACAGTGTCTTCATGTTTTACCTCTTTAGTAACTTTCTTACTCTACAGATCATTTCAGTTTGATAGTAGCTGAGCTTGCTGCGATGGTGACAAGGTTGGAGAAGAGAAGGTGGATGGGGTCCATTTCTATTCACAGGCAATCACAAATAAATCAGAAATCATTGTGGGCTACAGGATCTCCTTTATATCTTTCCTGGATTCTACACAATATACAAGTTGAAGAAGGTAATATAATTTAGAGCTTTGATTTCTTAGAAGAGACAATAAGATGTTTTGACAATAGTATATATGAATATTTTTTAGGTAAATTGTATACAGAAAGAAATGTTACCAAAATAAATGAACTAATATTAAGAATAATAAAAGCAATATCATGCCCTAAAAACGTTAGTGATAGGATGATATATCCTTTCATGATTTTTTTTTTTGTATCTTTGACTTAGGCCTGAATTAAATACAATTGTAACGTAAATTTAAGGTTTCTTTTCAAGTTTGAACATCTCAGAAATTAAGATTTACATAATATGTTTCACAACAGAAGCTTTTTAAAACAATGTTGGGTGTGTCACCAATGTTTAACTTCATAACACTTGTAACCTATATGTGTAAGAAGTATTCCGTGTCAACAATGAACTGAGACCATCTGTCATTAATCCCTATTGAAAAATTCATATACAGGTAGACAGACTTTAATCAACTTAATGTCCTTCTTTTGTGACTTTTCCAAATTTACTGATGCCATGACCCTGGTTTTGGTACCAGGGATTAAGCACCTATTATTGCCATGCACTCTGTTGAGATGGGATTGACTGCATCTTCCCATATGAGCCCTACACTTGCATCTCCCTACGAACGGTATGAATCATTTACAACAGTTAGCAATGAAAAGCACAGCTGATGTGGGAAACACATCATTTATTATAAAACATACTCATTTGAAGCAGTACTTGTTCTGCTACCAGGGCACAGCCCTTTATAACATCCCTTAAAGTTTCTTTTTTTATGAAGATGGATCTTTAATTTTTTTCAGTAGCTACCAAGTGCAATGCTTCAGTACCTTTCCTCATTTGTTTTTCATCATGTATCACTACCCAGAGGCGGTCATTAGCTAATTTGCTGATTTATGGTTGCAGTTTATGAGGGTTAAAGAATGCTAAACCATTTCTGTTCCTTTCTCAGAGCACTGGCAGATGAAGAATGTCTGTCTTTTATATTGTTGGCTGTGTAAAGAAAATGTACCTCGCCCTGTGTGTTCTTGGCTTCTATGACATCTGAAATTGCTGCCTTATTCCTTACCTTCTGGATCTTAACTAAAAGCAATGTTTACCTAGCTACCCAATCTGAAAGCTGCTAAGGTTCTCTGTGCTGCCACCTATGACAAAACAAGGTCAGAACACCAGTACAGCATGGGGATCTAATAGCTATTACTTATTCAGTATTCTAGTGACATCCATACTGAAGAACAAAATCTGTTATTGCTGTGTTGGCTGATGGGGACTGGCATCCTAGCTGTGTGAGACATGTTTTCATTATTCAATGAGACACAAACATTCAAAACTGGTTTTGAATAATGACAGTCTATATTACCTTTGCATGTGTAACTCAAATTCCATAGTAAAGAGGGGAAGGATTTTGAATGCATCCTGGGACTGACCTTAGTAGCTCTGTTTTGCACGTCTAAAGAACTGAAAAGGCCACAGTGTGAAACCGCATTACATATGCTTCTAAATTTGCAGACAAAATACACATATCAGATGGACAATAACAAGTGCTGGTGAGCATCTGGAGTAATAGGAACCCTCATACATTGTTGATGGGAATATAAAATGGAGCAGCTGCTTTGGAAAACTGTCTGGCGGAGATTAAATAGCTATAACATGACCCAGCAATTCCATTCATAAGTATACACCAAGAGCACTGAAAACATATCAACATAGAAACAATATCAGCACAAATGTTCATAGCAGCATTCTTCATAACATCCAGAAAGTGGAAACAACCTAACCACCATCAACTGATGAATGGATAAACACAATACAGTATATCCATATAATGGGATATTGTTCAGCTATAAAAAGGAATAGAGTACTGATCCATGCTACAACATAGATGAACTTTGAAAATATTATGCTAAATGAAAAAAGCCAGAAGCAAAAGTCTACGGATTCCATTATATGATTCCATTTTTATGAGATGTCCAGAATCAGCAACTCCATAGAGATAGAAAGCAGTAATTATCTATGGTTTAGAGAAGGTGTGTTTTAAAGTGTGCCATAAATCAGCCTCCATCATGACAATGCCCCGTGTCACACATTGCTTCTAGTATATGGCAGTTTCTGTCAAATAAAATATTACGGTGTGTCCTCATCCACCTTATTCACTGGATCTAGCACCGTGTGACTTCTGACTCTTCCCCAAAGTCAAAATGACCATGAAAGATAAACGTTTTGAATCTATTCAGGACATTGATGTAGCCACAAAAGCACAACTAAAGACACTCATGAAAAGAGGACTTCCAGAACTACTTCAGAAAGAGGCAAGAACAATGGAATAAGTGTGTTTGCAGAAAGGGGGACTATTTTGAGGGTGATTAATGGCAATGTGATTTTTACTGTAATAATTTTTTAATTTAATCATTCACCATATTGTTTGATTACACCTTGTATGCTGTATTATTTCAGTACCTACTAAACTGTGAGACAATAAAGTATACTTTGAGTAGTTATGCACCATTCAAATACTCGTGCTTTGTCTTTAGTTAGTGATAAAATAAAACATGTTCTGATTTATGAATTTTATTTTCTTGTTACTTTTAAAAAGTTACACTTAGTATTAGCATATCCAATGATACATGCAATTTTGAAAAATATGAAACTTGCTTTGGGTGAAGTCTGTGCATAATGGAAATCTGGAAATGTATACAGAATACATGAACAAAGATTCTTGAATTTTGGGTTATAACCCAAAATGGTACTTTATATCTAGTTTTTTTAGTATACCTTATAATACACTTAAGATTTTCTTAACATTCTTTATATCCCTGGTCTAAAAGGATGTGTCATGGATGAATGAATTTTACCATTGCTCAACAGATAAATTCTTAAACTTCAAATAATTTATTTTCTGATATATAAATGTTTAAAGAAAAATACCATTCAATGTGCATAATATAATAAAAGAATTTTAAGCCTCTGGCACCACCAACTAATTGGAATATAAACACTTTGGTGTCCTACAGGAAATAATGTTGGTTATGGTTTGCATGACCTTCAGTGCTATTAACATATTGCATGTATGTGTGTATATGTGCATATTACATCATGAATTTCTATCTAATAGATGGAACACTAAGTACAGCCACAGCATCATTACTTTTAGCCAACTGACTCTTCATCCTTACTAAATAATTGAAGAGAGGTCATAGACAACCATTTTATTTCTCTAGTTAGTTATAGCACTGTTGTCTGAATACAATTTACATTCATCTGTTGCAAATAACACAAGGCAGTCACAGAATTTTTCATGCTGCGGGCACATTTTTCTTATTTATTGAAAGCATTGACAATAAGTCCCACCTAATTTTATCTGAGTAGATAGAAAATAAAATATGAAAATTTTCATAAAATTAAAAAATATATTTAGGCTGCCTGATCTTCTTAACATTCTGTCAGCTTTTCAGGTCCATTCAATGATACATGCATCTATCATGTGGAAAAAAATATGAAACTTGCCTTATATGGCAAGTGTACAAGGACTACAAGTAGTAAGTTTTCTGCACGGGCTACCAAAACATACATAGAGAGAAGAGGGTTCCAGAGTAGTTCAAGTAACTACTTTGTGTCAGACAAAATGGTGACAAAAAAGGGACCGTGCTAGTTGATATTATTGAGCAGACACATAAGTCCCCTAATCATTTGTGATTCCATGGGATAGATAGTGAAAAGGAAGCCTAGATTGAGAGTCAGAAGACGTCATTCCAGCTCTACTCCTCCTGAGTCAGTGGAGCACTTAATTTTTCGTGAACCTCAGGATTATCAGTTTAAAAGTAAGGAACACAGTTTGACATTGATGGTTTATTAAGTGGCTCACAATCAATGTTTGTCATCCTAGGAAACCTTCCCCAAGTTTAAAAATAATAAAGTCTCAATATGTGTATAAATGGCTGAGGAAATGAATGATGGTCATTAGATTTGCAAAACTTATTAATTGACTCATTGATAAGGCCGTAGCATATTCTGAATTGTCTTAGTACCTTAACTGTTCCTATTGGAGTTTATCTTAAAAGTGTTTTATATGTAATATATATACACATAATTATATACGTAATATATATGTAATTATGTACTGTGACTGACAGTACATTTAAGTCTATATTTTTGGAATCTAGAAATGCTGCCAATACAATAGTGTTTTATTCTAGGGGAGTAAACCAAATCCCTTCAAGGGTTTGGGAAAACATAATGTATATTCTGTGCTGAAATCATAAGTCCTTGTGTTTCTACATTACCCTCTACTGTTTGAATGTTTTCATATTCACTGTCTTAGTAGATTCTAACAATGGCCGTGTGGGATGGCTCCAGCTTGTGCTAATATCTCTGTGCCATGGGAGAGAGAAATGCAAAACTGTGATTAAAGAGTTATGCCCCAGGTTCACATACCACAACTGATTAGTAAAATACCCCTGGCACTCAAAAACTCTTCTTATGCTTCACTGCTACTGCAATTAAAACACATTAATAAGAAACATTTCATATAGAATTACCATGTCAGCATGAGAAGAGTGTTTTTAAGGAAACTTCTGCAACTGATAACAGCCTGAAGTTGTCCTCTCCATCTGCATTAGTCAAAATGTCAGCAATAAATTTTGGCTGTATCTCTATAGACTTAAAAGGTCCAAAATTCAAAGGATGAATTTTAAGCTTTTCTTCTTTCCTAATCAAATTAGCAAATTTTAAAAGTCTGATGACAGTAAAATCTGTGATATTGAAGACAACATCCTGGCAAAAAAAAAAGAATTCCAGTTGGAGACCCTGCTTAACGCACTTTGCATCCCTTTGCTTTGCTTACTGTGGACACTCAAGGTTTGAAAGGAGGGATGGAAGATAGAAAGAGGGAGAGAGACTGAAAGATGGTGGATGAAAGGAAGGAAAAAGTGAATTCTATCAACATATCATATATTTTAAAAATTTGCATTTCAGTAAACCTTCTGATAAGTAAATATGATTCAAGTTTATGAGTAAACATAAAATAGAATTGTACTTTCTTTTAAATTATCTTTTTTCAAAAAAGATGCCTATGCATTAAGATTTAATCAACTTGACTTCTTTTCAATATGTCCTTCCTAAGGAGAAGAATTGAATGGTAAATGCTTCTAAAATTACAAAAAGGCAGCCTAGTCCCTTACCTTGATTCTCATCCTAAGGATGTTGACACAGTGACATCTTCTAGAGTAACAAACATAAAAAATGCAAATAAGATAGATGCCCTTAAACTAAAAGTAATTAACTTTTGAGAATATCCTTTACTGCAATTATGCTACAGAAAAGTAAATTGAAATCAGAACTACCAAAGGTGGAAAAACTCATCCTTTCTGCTGTTAATTAGTTTTATGATGTCAAATGATTGCATTTGCCTGTTCACTTCATTATGTAGTTTCATTGTGTCTTATATTTCTTATGCTGATTGAACTCATATTTTTGTTGTTAAATAACAAGAATGAAAAAATATTTTGGTTCCAAAAATGAGGAAAATACATTTGGCCGCACAAAATAGTTCTCTTTGAGTAATTCTAGCTTAGGAACATTTCTTTTTCCAAAGATAATTAATATTTAGTAATATGTAGAAAAATAATATGACTGGTTAAATAAAAGCAAAACAGAAATACTCCTCAGGTTAATGGAAGTATAGGCGAAGGCTGTTTGCATGGAAAACGAAAGTAAAATAATTTTTCATTTAGAAAATCTACCAACAGATATAGATCAAGTCATCGTTATTTATCAGATGTTTGTCGATTTCTGTTTTATGTCCATGTGTAGTCTTCCGCTAAATTCTGGTTGTTGTATAGAAACACTGTAACAGTCATTTTAAAAACAAAGTTTTAAATGAAGGGTAGAGGAAAAGAGGGAGGTGGGAGAGAAAGAGAAATGAAGAGAAGAAGGAAAGGATGGAAGGGGAGCTAGAGAACGTGCCTTTTTAAAGAAATTGAGAGTTGCTCAGCGATATAATGCTCTTTCTATTGGTATTTTCAAAAAGTCCCAGAAATATATTTTACTGGAGAGAAACTGGGCACAAATTCATTGTAACCATAGTATTTTTCATGCCAAAATGTCTGGAGCTTTCTTGCCCTTGGAAGAGCTTTTCAACTCATTAAAGCCTGTCTTGTCCAACTATCCAGAATGATGAATGAGGGAGAACTATATGCTGGGGTTTCGTTTCATTTGTATCTGGAAGGAATGTTATAGCTCATGACCAAATGTCTTCCAAATTAACACCACGTTGATTGATGTGATCCATCATAAGACAGAAGGTTTTTTGAATTGGGAATATATGATAGAAACTGAACATATGGTACTGTATAGGAAAAGCAGCTCTTCCAGAATGTGTGAATGAAATAGCATTTTCAAAGCTATTTCAAAAATATTACATTTTGGAGATGTTAGCAATCGCCTGGCCTAGAATTTAATCAACAGCAAGAGCTTTGAAAAGACTCTGGGACAAAGAATGTAGGTAATGTGAAAAATGTCACTCAGGCCAGAAAGCATTACTAATAAATTGTCATGGCTCTGTGCTACAGGCATCATTCATACCAATGTCAATAATAGCTCCACAAATTGTAATTTCATAGATATACGAAGATATCTAACGTAAACAGCCTGCTCGTTTTATCTTTTATTCATCTATTCTGGTAAATCCACTGAAATATTAAAAAAGAGAAGCTACTTTATAGGAAAGTAGCAACAAAAAAGAAATTATCAAATTGTGATAAGTGTGTATAATTGAGAGTCAGCATAAATTGCGTATGTCTGATCTAGGTATTTGTAATTTATTAAGATGTTTATAAAATTTAATTTCAAGTTACTATTTACTAATTTTAAATTATTGATTTCAATTGCCTTTTTAAAGATAAATATATGGAACATAGATCTGATATTCAAAAGCATTTATGAATTATATTATTTGCTATAAGACTTAAAGCCAGAATAGTTAGGATTCAGTCATACAAGCCCCATTTCGACATAAAAGGCTTTGAGACTCCCATCCCACATGTCTCTAGATTCCAAATACACCAAAGATCAGTAACAGCCAGATCATGACGGCTGTTTAATCATTTATCTTTCTCCATTTGGACCATACATAAGGACTTTAGATATCAGTCAGCTGCCCCTAATGCCAAACAAAGTGCGAGTTGCCAAACATTCCACTTCACACTTTAAAATAGGCTTTTATAGTCATTTTCTCCTGTGCTCCTCCCAGCAACCCTTTGAGATAAGTATTCTGATCATCTGGTTTAAGGAAAATAAAACCAGGGCTTTCCCAAGGCAGAAATGGCAGCTGAATTCAGATTTTCTGATGTCAAGTGGAAGCCTTTATTTACTTTATCATATTTTAATACTTTTGAAGCTATTTGAGGAGTTCACACACACACACCCACACACACACACGATGAGAGAAGAGACTTTTAAGTAAGAAGGTATGCAGATCACACTCAAAATCATGATTTAAGTGGCTTTATTTCTAAAACCAGTCCTGAGTGAAACATCTATTCATTATAATCTTTAGAAATTATTTAGAACACTCAATACTTCCCCACTTTATTAGTGTACAAATATCTTCATATAATGCATTATTATACCTAATTATGCTTGGAGTATGTTTACAGTTTATTATGGGTAAAAATTGCCCTTGGAAATTGTCATGGAAAATTATTATGTAATTAAATTATTTCTTAATTTATTCTATATTGTCATATTTTGAATAGCTAGATAATTTCATTTGTTTGCCAATAAAGGACTTTTTTCGTTAATTATATTATCACTCTAAGATTGAAGAAGATATTTGAGAAATTATACTTAAATCTATTGACCATGTTATGTACTTTTAATGTGCACTGAACATATTAACCACATTCATAAAAATACAGGAAGCTCCCAAGTTTTAATTAAGTTATATTATAAAGTTCCTTGTATTAAGCAGTTGCTTAGAATTCAATTTTTCACTGTAAAAGAATGTTGCAAATATTTACTAGTATCTCAGGATATCCTTCAAAAGTCCCTTTAAGTCACAGTACAACTGAATGAAACACAAAAATAATTACAATACTTGGTAGAAACCTATAATATTTTAAAAATTAAAACTAAAAACTAAAAGTACATTATAAGCTCTAAGGTGTATATAACACACACGCACACACACACATGCACGCACACACACACACATTTTTCATTTTGTTGCCTTCAGGAATTGTGCGTTTGGTAATAAATTAAGTATAAATAGGTATGTTACTTTTTCTACTTTTCTATTTGTGTTTTTTAGTCTATGATGTAATAAAATATTAATAACAAACTAGTCATTCAATAAACTTCCAGAATTAAAACAGGAAAAAGATATTGCTAAATGTCCTGTAAGTCTAAGAATTACTTTGGTATAAAAACTGCTGACCATGTCTTACCAAGGCTTAAGAATCCTTAATAACAAATTTACCAAGGAGATCAAATATATGGTGCTGGAAGGAGACTTGACTTTGGGTGTTGAACACATAATGCAATATATAGATAATGCAGTATAGAATTGTACACTTGAAGCCTATATAGTTTTATTAACCAATGTTGCTCCCAATAAATTTAATTAAAAGGAGAGAGAAATCACTGAGCCTCTGACTTGTCATTGTGTTCAGTGCATTTTAAAGTATAAATTTGGAAGAAAAAAAAAAGTCTCTGGTCTAACTACAGCTTTTCCCAAATATTCAAATGTATATTTATCACATTTTTATGTCTCTGCAAAAGAGTCAAGCATATAGCCAGAAGCTTTTTTTTTTCCTTTAGTGGTATATAAAATAATGAACTATCTTAAAACCTTCTAAATAAATAAATCGTTTTAATAAATAAAATGTTATCAAGTGTCCAAATTATCCATATCCCTAATATTATTTTGTTATTATGACTAGTAACAAGCCTTTAGAGTATATTGATACCAATAAAAAAGCATATATTTCAACTTCGACTTTACCCTTTGGCTCAGAGGTAGAATGGCAAGCAAACTTTAACTGGGAACTAGGCCATAACATTAGACCTATAAATGGGAAGCCAGGGCCAAGTTAAAACAGACAGACTTAGGAGAGACAGGTAGATTGCCAGCCTCTTTGTCAATGAGAAGAAAGAGGGAAAGAAACTAAGCTTCAAAAAATAAATTTCGTACCCGATGCAGAAATGCACAATTCAAGAGTAAATTGGTGGTTACCAGAGCGTAAGGGGGTTGGGGGGTGGGGGATGAGGGTGAGGGGGATCAAATGTATGGTGATGGAAGGGGAGCTGACTCTGGGTGGTGAACACACAGTGTGATTTATGGATGATGTGATACAGAATTGCACAACTGAAATCTATGTAATTCTACTAACAATTGTCACCCCAATAAATTAAAAATAAATTTAAAAAAAAATGAATAATGTTTTTAAAAAGAAATTCCATTAAAATTAAGTACATAGTTAAAAAAAAAAAAGTAAATGGAGATTTCAACATTCATCTCTCTCCATCGCTTTAGAGAAAATTATAGATAGGCTTGCAAAATTGTGTATTGCTCACCAATTATTCCTTCCAACTTCCTTTCAGTGAGTTGAGGAAAGAAAGATACATTTGGAGAAGACTTGGATAGGTGTTAGAGAAAATCTTTAAAAACAACTCCTGATTTTTTAGCTCTCAGTATATCATTACTATACTTCACTCTGGACTTGCCTGAAATAGGAAAAGATAACAAAAACTAACCACTCAAAATCTGACTAGGGGCAGGGTGAGTCCACTTTCTTCTATCCTAAGAATTGGCTCCACTAATATCATACATACTTGAACTTCTTGTATTATCCACTTCAAAAGTTTAATTAGAGAAGACATGAAAAGTGTGGTTTCACATTGTAAATATTCCATATTTCTTTGCCTTCAAGTTTCTCAAGATGTTATCTGTATGCCACATGAACTTGTCTATTTTTTTTTTCAATTTATTTCAGAGTTAGATGCAGAGTAGAAGTTAACTTAAGTAGGAATTATAAGAAATTCTCTTGCAAGTTTTCTGGAACATTTATGTGTGAGCATAGGAAATAAGAGATAAAAGCAGATTTTGAAATGTGGCTCCTAATCTCCATGTTGCTTTCCAGCTGGACTTATCCAGTACAGGACCTTTTATTCACTCACTTTGAATGCACTCTCTGTAAGGTCCCAGACTGTGGGTCCAATATTTGCCCTGGCCATGTTTACTGCACGAAAGATTGAATATCATGTATGACTCTAGTTTTAAATTGATACATTGCTATGGCCCTTAGAAAATGATTTGGTACATGAGTTTATGGGAACCAGTTTATACTTTACTTCAGGCCTTAACTATAATGTAACTATGTAACTTTCTTTTCCACAGTACCTAATAGACCTGTAGATAAATATTTTTAATAAATAATATCATTATATGATTACTATATTTTATTAGATCCTTTTGATTTCTGAGCTTCTGGATTTATTGATTTAGTTTATTTTTTTAAGTAAAGTCAGTAATAAAGACAA
This sequence comes from Rhinolophus ferrumequinum, assembly GCF_004115265.2. Lineage (NCBI taxonomy): Eukaryota > Metazoa > Chordata > Mammalia > Chiroptera > Rhinolophidae > Rhinolophus > Rhinolophus ferrumequinum. The sequence continues at coordinate 24,852,595 of NC_046286.1, read as the reverse complement.
CTTAAAATCCTCAATCTTACATCATGTGTCTCATATTGTGTTTCCCCAAAAATAAGACCTACCCCGAAAATAAGCCCCAGTTAAGATCGTCAGCCAGAGGGATACATTTAGTACATTATGATGATGTTCCAAAAGAAGATGACATGACTTTATTTGAATAAATGTAGATTGTTGTACATGAAAAAATAAGACATCCCCTGAAAATACACCCTAATGCATCTTTTGGAGCAAAAATTAATATAAGACCCGGTCTTATTTTCGGGGAAACACAGTAGGTAGGCAAGGAAGATCAGTGTGATAAATGCTGTAACAAGCACATCAAAGGGCAGGCAAGGGGCAGAGTGGAAGAGACAGATGTACTAAAATGTGGAAATGGTCACCTTCCAGCCAACTGGGGGATAGAGACAAGGTACCCAGAAGAGAGAACCTTTGAAGAATTAATAACAGTGACTTAATTATCAGTTATGATGAACTCTTGATGTTGTATCAAATGTTAAGTTAATGATGAAATGAAAGAAAACTGATAAATATACAAATAACTAAAGAGAATTTATAACACCCCACCCCCATACCCAGCCTCTAACCCTTTTTGATAATCTGAAACTAACATTCAGGTCTTAATCCTGAAGCTACCGCTTCGGGAAACTTTAGTTGATATCTAAATTTAAATGTGATTCTCGTTTTATACTCTCTTAAGAAACCCTGCATTTTTCCTTTATAACCTTTACCAAAATTTCTAAACTAAAGGTTGCCTATGTGCTTATTTGTGCACTGCTTCCTCACTAGATCCAGGATCAGATTGTCAAGTTGGATCCATTGGTCAGAGACTGTACCTAGCATGAAGGATGCAGGCAATCCAGAGACTCTGGCAAAGGACAGAGAGTTCTGAGAAATCAAAAACATCTCCAGGCTCTTCCTTCCTGCATCAGAATATCCTGCATATCCCAGAATAATCATGATTTTTATGATTCTTATGATTTCCTTACAGAACAAGGAGCATTAATTTACACAATACCTCCATTGTATATTAGCTGTGGGCTGAACTGTGTCCCCTGAAACTCCATGTGTTGAAGTCCAAAGTGATGGTATTTGGAGATGGTGCCTTTGGGAGGTAATTAGCATTAGATGAAGTCATGAGAGTGAGACCTCATGATGGGATGAGTGTCATTGTAAGTACCCGTTGATACAAGAGAGCTTGCTCTCTTTCTCTCTGCCCTGTGAGCATACAGTGAGAAAGCACCATGTATAATCCAGAAAGAGAGTTCTCACCGAAACCCCACCATGCTGGCACCCAGACTTCTGATCCCAGGCTTCTCCAGGATCTGAAGAGAGCTGTAAGAAAATAAATTTCTGTTGTTTACGCCACCCAGTGGATGGTATTTTGTTATGGCAGCCTGAGCAGACTAAGACAATATCCCAGAGAGTTGTCCAAGTTACGTGCATCCTCCAAGGAACCATGCCTCATAAATCCATAGATTGTGGATATACTGACCATATGGAGTCCTCGCACTTTCAGTAGAGAAGATCTCTTCCTCCTAGCAAGTGTCATGTGTCTGCTTACCTGGAGGTCCAGGAGATAAAAAAAAAAAAAACTGGTTTCTTTTTCTTCTCTCTTCCCAGGGATGGTCATCCCCCCTCCCACTCCCACAGAGGGAGCGAAGGGATCATAGGCAGGCTATTTCACAGTTTCCTCCCAGCTTGATGAGGACAGGGACTTTGTGCATTTTGTTTACCAGTGTTTTTCCAGCACTTCGCAGAGTTGGAATGACACAGAACTACAGCTGGCTCAGAGCTATTGAAAAAATGGGTGAAGTAATGATGCGTATTAACTGCTGTGTAAAACTATAACTTATATTTGTTTGTTCTCAATATGTTTTTGTGAAGCCCCAAAAAGTACACTCTACTTCTAGTACTTAGTGATTGAATTCATCATTGAACTGACTGTCTATGTTTTCTAATGAAGTAAACAATTGGTTTAATTTTATGTAGTCCCAACTCTTTCCTTGAAGAAATTATGTTTTTGGAGACTTAGGGTAATTGAAGAAGGAAAGAACACAGGCTTTGGTGCCTTCTGTGTCATAGCCAATTTTTATATATCATGTTATGATGGGTTCACTTTTAATATTACTTTGGGTTCTGTGAGTCATGCTAGAAAAATTATGAAAGTACTCTACTTTAAAAAAAAAATTTGCTAAATTTTGTTAAGGTTTTGTAAAAAAAAATAGATACTGTCTCCTCAAAGAACCGTTGAATTTTATGCAAGTAAACATTTTCACAGAAGATAGGAAACAATCAATTGTCCCATTAAATTGAAAATTGAGCATGACTTTCTTTAAAGGCCAGAAAGGTCAGATACATGACTAATTAAGGAATACTGCGTGAGTCTGTTGCCAGCCTGGATCAGATGGCACACCCAGAGGCGATCCAAGAGAATGCAGTGAAGGGACCACTTTAACTAGGGATGGTAAGGCAGCCAGGGGCTAACAACAGCAGGAAGCCTTTAAAACCCTGCCCTGGTAACCACAATGCTATTGTACTATATACATCTGTGAGTTTGGTTTTTGTTTGTTTATTTTGTTTGTTCATTTGTTGCTTTTTTGTTTTATATCCCACATATGATAAAGGGAGTCGAATATATGGTGATGGAAAGAGACTAGACTTCAGGTAGTGAGCACACAATAGAGTATACAGATGTCGTATTGTAAAGTTGTACACCTGAAATTTATATATTGTCATTAATCAGTGGTGCCCCCAATAAATTTAATTTTTAAAAAACCTGCCCTGAAGGGGCAAACAGAAAGGCATTGTTACAGAATCTGTGACAGCAGTAACACGGTGGGACAGGGGCCGCCCTACAGGAGCTACTATCCAACCTTGGTCCAGGAAAAGAGAGCATTTCTTTCTCTTGTCCTTTGATTTCTTGCTAGTGCCCCCTGCCTCCCCTTGGCCTAACCCAAGAGAAAGCCAGGTAGCAAGAGAGCCTGAGTGACACAACCTGCGGAGGTTAGCCTCCTGGGGCACAGAGTGTAGTGGGTAAGGCCAAATAATAGATATGGGAAGGCCAACAGAAAATAACCATCAGAAAACCCCTAAAAATGCCACAATTCTTTATATGAAGATCAGGGCCAAGGTCTGAAAATAAGTTAGGAACATTTGGAAAATGAGCAGAATATAGTTAGAAAAAAATCCTTTCTTTTATGATTTGCAACCCAGATGTCTTCTGACATTGTTTTGTCTGGTGAAGGATATCCTATCTCCTGTTTTTGGAGGGAGAGAGATCTTTTAAGTGGTGACATCCTAATCTAGCACTTTTTCTTTAAAATGTTATTTACAATTGATTTTATAGTGAATACGTATATTATTTGGCTGTTGTGGCTCTAAAAAATTTTATGGATACTGATTTATTAATACTCAGTCATATGAAGTAGACTGCATTGTCATTATCCTAATTCAGTATCTGAGGAACCTGAGACCCAGAGAAGTGAAGTGGCTTTTCCTAGTTCACACAGACAATAGGGGGTGGAGCCGCCACCTTTACCAGGTTCTTGGGCTGCAGTGTATATACTCTTAGCTGCCACAATATGCCACCTTTTTAATGGGGACTTGTTACGTGACCACAGCCCCAGTACAGATAAATGTTCAATGGTGATCATGTCAAAAGATCAGACAGTGGTTTTTTTGTCCATGAATTTTCACATTCCTCTCAACTATGTTAACTTGTTTGTAAAACCTGTAGAGAAGATCCATTGTCTCCTCACAGTCAAACCTATTACAAAAACTGTTTGAGATAATTATGGTGTAAGTACACACAGATTGGTGTACTGTTTGTCAGAACTAGAAATTAAGAGGCACATTAGAGAATTAAGTGTAATTTGACACAGAATTATGGCAGCTACCATTGTGACCAAATCCAGCAGGTATATCGTCAATCCCAAAGACTCCGAATGTGTTTCTCAATATGGAAACACTATGTTAAGCTGATAATTCATTTATTTTGATAAGAAAGAAAATGTACGCATTGTCAGATGAGAATTCTTTAACAAATATAATTTTAAAGACCTCAATGACATTTTATAAAAATACTCTTGTAACGTAAATGAATTCCATTTCACAACCTGGATTATATCATTTTCCATATGCTTTTGGCTAATGAAATAATTTATCCCTTGATTTCAACTAAAATAAAATGAGTATTTAAATGAATACTGAATTAAATTTGTAATAAAAAGATGAGGCTCTATGAAAATTATTGAGATAAGAACTGTGAAATTATAGATTTAAAACCACCTACCGTAATAAATCTACCCAATTTTAATATTAGTAAAGTGAACAATCAGCCATTTGAATGACATGGCTATGATTACTGCACTACTCTAATTTTAAAAATATGCAGTAAATTTTATTTTCAGGAATTTAGTAAAGGTCTGGCTTTTTTACATCAGAAGTCATTTGCAGATAATCTAACAGCTGAATCTGAATGACATCATAGAATTACCTAAAACACAAATGATTTGAATGTCTTATTATTAAAACTTAAAATCAAGCCTCCTTCCCAGTTATGTATGTTGTGTCGGTTTTCAGGATACCTTAATTTTTCAGAGGCATTTGAAATTGGAAATTCTAAAATTCATGTCTTCCAGTGCTCAGATTCTAGCACAAAGTAGAGTCCTATGCTTTCAGTAGATGTTGACTACACAAGATGAATAAAAATAGGAGCACAGGCTTTACTCCATTCAGAGCTTTTTGGCTGTAAACCTAGGTGTTTGGAGTCTTTAAAATACTCTTTGAACTTTTAAGGTCACGCATCTCTCATATTATTAAAATAAGGAGGAAAAAAGCTGTCTTTCAGGAAAACTCCAAAGATAAAACAAAATGCAAAATAAGAAAGGCTCCATAGTAAACATTTCTACATGATTTAACTTGGAACATATCTGATATTTTGGAGCATATTATTTCAGGCACTATTTCTTCATTAGAGACCCATATACATGTTTTACTGGCTCCTACTTTCTTGGTTTTAATTTTGTAAGCTCCAGATTTTATAGTAGCCACAACATATTTGAAAACTGTAAATTTGAGCAAGCTTTACTTTCAACACAGTCATCCAAAACACACATAAATATTCAGGAGGCAAACCATGTTATGAGGGAGACTATGCATAGATACTTCCTGATAGGAAAATGAATAATGGAAAACCACTGTAATGCAATAACCGTATTGATCAGTGGACTCATTACACTACTTTGCTTATAATGTGCATCACGTTCTGAGAGAAATCACCCATGTTAGGACAACATTCTGGAAGAGATACTCTGTTTCTGAGTTTGCTCACTTGGAGCATTGGACTGTTATCTGTAGCCATCAAATAACTTCTACCCAATCTCTCCATCTAGAAAAGCCTTCACTTTTAAATGAGAATTTTATGAAGAATAGCAATGATACGTTGCAAAACACTAAACCCACATGCTTTATCAGAACAAATGTATTTAAAATATGTTTAGCTTACTATAAAATATTATATACAACTATTGTGAAAGATTCCAATATAAACCCCCAATGTCTCTTCCCTAAAGAGCTGGAAATCTTAGTGAAAGCTATGGGATGGCAACAATGTGGTGTATGTCTCACCAGTCCCAACTTCTTGACCATGGCAGACATGAATGATCCATCCTCATGGTCCCGTTGCTGCTGCTTCAGAGGCTTAGAATCCACCTCAACTCTAACTTATCAGTTAAAATCACCAGAGCTTTCATCATTCAGCACGCATATGTTAACTTCGGCATCATGTCAGGCACTGGAGCTACAACAGTGAAAAAATAAAAAATGGGAAAGGTGCCTGTCCTCCTACAGCCAACCAACTGGTGGAATACAGAATTGCAAAAACAGCTAATTACAGTCCACTGTTTCAAGAATTGCAATGGAAATAATACACGCAATAATGGATACAGAGAAAAGAGAGAATGATCTCTGTGTACGGAGGCTGGGAAAGAGAGACTATTGTAGGTTGGAAGGAAAGACCACGTCACAGTTTGGAAGATGAAGTGAGAGTCTGTGAGGCAGAGATTCCCTCTGTAAACCACAGTGCTGACCTGGTCCACTCAGAACTGAACAGAAAAGCATGAAGTATGGAATGGAAATAGGTTAGCCTGGCGAGTTCATCTGGTGGCACGTAAATCTGATTTAAGACGTTTTTAGGATATTTTAAGATGTTAGACATTTATTCTAAGAATAACAGAAAAACATTACAGGCTTTTAAATATTTCAGAAAGGGACTTCTGAGTTTTGTATGGAGAACTGGTGAATGGGTGGGGCAAACCATGTTAGGAGGCTGAAGCACTGATCAAAGTGAGAGAGAATGTCATCTAATAGAAGGCCCGTGGTACTGGTGATGAAGGGAAGTATATGTATGAGACATTTAAAGGATGCATTTGACAGGACTCAGTGATCAACTGGATGTGGGAAAAGAGGAGGACAGAGAGTTCAAGGATGATGCCCAGCTTTCTGATTTGGGAAACCAGGTAAATGTTGGAATCATTCACTGGCATAGACTGACTATACAGGGTGAAGAACAAATATGGGGAAAGAAGACGAACTCAGTTTTAGATAGACTGATTTTGAAGAGCCTGTATGTCAGCCAAGAAAAAAGAACTCATCGGCAATGGGAAATACAGATTGCAAGCTAAGTTGGTATGATACAATTAGGTTTTATTCATAGAGATTGTTCCTGAAGTCATTTGCATTAATGAGGTCATTTGGGGTTGAGAATATTTTAAGGAAAGAGAAAACAAGGAAGAGCCTCAAATAATAAAAACATTCAAGGGAATTCATGAAAATTCTTTGGAAAATTTCACGCATGGGCCAACTGTGTCTTTTGACTACATAAAAGAAGTAAGTTTTATCTGGGGTGAGCATCCTAGTAGATTAAAGCCTTAGACTACTCCAGGCAACTGTAAAATCTGGACTTTGCTAAATTGAATTTTTATGCTACCAGGAATCCCCTTCCGTGGTCCTTAGGTGTGGCACAGTGTAGTTCTGGGATTATATAAAGATGAAGAAATTGCTCTGAATGGGAGAAACAAACAAACAAACAAAAAATTGTAGTGATATGATACCTGCCATTAATGGAAGCAGCGTATAGGACATCTAAAACCTAGCTAAATGGAATTCAACTTTCCAAGATGTTTAAGTGGGAAAAATTCAATGCAGTAGTAAAATGAGCTTCCAACTCCCATCGCTGTAGCAATCTCTAGAGAGATAATAGGAACATAATCAAGGAGAGGTGGGAAGAGTAAGCATGTCAATAAAATTTTCACATTCAATTCAGAGATAGTTGATCTTAGAACTGCCCTCTTACCTTTTGTATTCTGTCAGCATTTTAGGTCATGGAAACCTATCCATTGAAAAAGTTTCCAGCTGGATTGGGCTGAGTCCTCATTCATATACTTCATTAATGAGACAATACAATTACGCACATTCTACCAATAAAGTAATGCAGTTATTCTCAAATTTTAACCAAAAAAAAAGAATCATCCTGGGAGTTTATTAAAAATGCCCTTTCTAAGTCCTAAATCTAGACTTTCTGATTTAAGAGGTCTTGTTAGGGCTTATGTTTTCATATTGTTTAAAAAGTGCCCCAGTAGATTCTGACAGTGGTTGTCTGCAAACTACATTTGAAAACCCCTGAAGTAGGGGAAAATTGAAAGCCAAATGTTCTAAGACAGAGTGATTCAAGTTAGTGAGGAGTGAACTTGTTTAATTAAGAAGGAAATACAGAGGTATCTAATAGTGATGAATCTTAGGAATCCAAGGGAAAATAAATAATAATAGGTTTAAATTCAGATTCAGTCAGCTTAAGTAGTCCATATAGATGTGCCAATTCTGAGTAAAAGTCTCCTAATAACGATCATTAGGAAGCTATTCATTCCCATCAGGGTTGATATTACAAACTTGAGAGGCAGGGGTGGCAGATAAATATGGCTGTCTGGGTAGCACTTTGCTTCCCTCAGTTATCTGGTGTTTACTGCCATTTATCTCCAAAAAACTGTTATCAAAACCCACAGTCTATTAAATGTGTTACACATGCACAGAAGAACCGACAAGATATGAGATCTCTTCTTCATGAATGGGTTGTAAAAGTTTGTGATACACAAATTTCTATCAAAACATTTGCAAATGTGACTGCCAGAGAGTTCCTAAGGGCAAAAATTATTCTAGACAGGATGCATGGATTGGTTTGACCCTATAAATAATTCACCTTTCATCAAACCTAAATTCATTTTCCAAAATTAAACTCTCCCCAAGATCCAAATTCCTGCTTAAAATCACTAAAACAGGATTTCTGTACTATAGCCTCAGGCCCTGTCAAACCTATCTCTGGTCCAGTATTCTTCATCTTCCCTATAATATTTCTGTTCTCTCATTGCTCAAGCAAAAACTGTAATCATCCTGTATTTCCCTTTTTTTCACTTCACATATCAAATCTGTCAGAAAGTTCACATTATCAAATTCAAAATCACATATCAAAATCACTTCACATATCAAACCTGTCAGAAAGTTATGTTGATTACACTTACTAAACACATACTGAACATCTCTTCCAAGTATGGCCCAATCTGAGCCATTATCACCCTTGCCCAGAATTCTGTCCTCTGATGGCTGTGAAAGTCCTCTAATGGCTTTCACTCCATTAAGCCTCCTCTAATAATCCATTCTTCCTAACAGAAGGGATTATCCTTCTCAAATATAAATCAGGTATCACTCAACCACTTACAACTCTTCAATGCCTTCCCATTGCAATTTGACAAAGCAAACAAACAAACAAAAATGCAATCTCTTCTCAGGAAAACAAGACCTCTTGCAACTTTTCCTAGCACATCTTCATTAATTGTCTTGCGTGCTCAGCCGATTAACTATATGAATGTTGCGAATGAGTTTCTGGAAACAGATTATCTAAGTTTGCATCTAGGCTTTATCACTTTCTAGCTTGGGCGAGTTAATAAACCTTTCTGTGTCTCACCTGAAAATAAATGTTAAAATGGAAAGCACTTCACAGAGTGTTTGGGGATGCTTTCTGTTTGTGGGAAAGCTCACACGTGTTTATTCTTCAGGACACCTGTTATGTTCTTTATCAGTTCTGCTCATTCCTGTGTCTTGGCTTAGCCATCTCCTCCTTATCAGTTGGTTTTAGTTGGAAGTCAACTCCTCAGAGATATCTTCCCGCATCAGCCTGCTGATTTCCCTCAGTTCTCATAACTTCAACAACTGTCAAGTTAATTTATTTTTCTGTATTTATTCACCAAAATTCTAGAGGGATGGAAATTTGCTTTTTCTAATACTGAAAACAATATCTATTAGGAGAATCAAATTTACTGTAAAGTCCTATTGGAATAAAGAAGAGTGTTTGTGGATATCATTTAATCCCAGGAAAAGTAGTTACTAATCAATAAAACAAGAAACAAAATGTTAGAAACACAATGTTGATATTATTTATAGATATCTCTGTACCCAGCTTAAAATCGTAGGCAGAGAAAAGACGTATCACACCCAGGATTTTGGATATCTTTCGGGAAGGAAAGGGGTAGAGATGGAGAAAAGCATAGTAGGGACAAGGTAAAGTCCAGAATTTTGTTTTATTTCCTTAAGTTACATCATATTAGACAATATTTTGAAGAAAATTTATATAAAAAGTTTTCATTTAAATTATCCATTAAAACTGGATGGGGAAATGTCTGCCCTCAATCCCTTCTTACCTTAGACCTTCTTTTGGCCTCATTGATCACATTCATTTCCCTAAACTCATTTGTATGAATGAAATCCTTATTTTACAAGTTAAACACTGCCTACCTTACAAAAGGGATGAAGGTTTCCCAAATGTCAAAGTATTAAAGGTAGAATGAAGACTTTTATAAGAAAAAGATGTTGCAAAAAATTGAAAAGAGAGAAATTTAGAAGAAATAGTTAATTCAGTTATGTGTTTAATTACTATTGTGGATATTATGGATTTTCCCAAACCTTTTGAGATTCAGTAAAGCAATCCATAGTAACATAGCGACATATACAAGGATAAGTATTTTCTTTGAGCTAGTAATCAGACTACAGGGACATTATACTAGATAATAATTGCAAAAAAAAAAACAAAAGGAAACAGGAAAAGAAAAAAACATTGTTAGAGAGAGACGACAAGCCTGGGTGGTATAATCTTTTATGCTTATTTTGCTCACTTTGTGGATCTAGAAACACAGTTTCACTATCCTTCTAGATTTAGCAGGTTCAGGAGTAATGGCTTCCACTAATCAAACCCAGAAGAGATAGATGAGATATAATAAAACTGTCAAACTAGCAATTTACAAAAGGAGCCACACATTTTCAATGATCGTCATGTCATTTCCATCATCTAGTGTCAAAACTGTCTAGTGAACATGGAACAGCAGCAAAGTAAGGCATATACTTTTCAAGTTTATTTAATCTAGACCTGATGAAACCATATGATTTCACTTTAGCCCAAACCAAATACACCTATCCAGAGAGCCAGGTGTTCCATCCTCGGGATACTAGTCCCTTGGCCTCTCAAGGACAGTTCAGAGTTCACATTTCCAGCTTCTTGCTGTTGGAGCTTCCATTTCACTTCTTAGTCACGTCTTATCATCATCGTATACTACTGTTACAAAAACTTTTAATCTCCTCTTAGTTTCCCTAACATCCTTCTTTCTATCATTATTTTTTCTTCCTTGATCCTTCTGTTGCCTGCTTTCCATTTCTGTTACTTCATCATTCTTTCCCTGACTAGTGTTCTGATTGTAACAGTGGGAATATCTTTTTAAAAAAAAAAAAAAAAAAACCTAGCAGCAAAATGTCTTTTCTGAATGGGAACTGATATGAAGAACAATAGAATTCCATCTTATGTATCACAGTATATATTATCTTGGCATGATGAATATGAAATACTAAGTGAAATTCCTATTGTAAATTATGTAGCATTTTTAGGAATTTTCCCTGTGATTCAAGTCTCTGGGTTTTGAAATGAGGGAAAGGAGCAATGTGTTTTAAAAAATGAATGCATTTAATATGTGCAAGTTGTCAGTCAAAATGTAGAACTGCACATAGACAGCCTTGGGCGTATGAGCGCCCTAATTGCAGAAAGTCTGGCTCATCACCAATGTTTTAACACTTGATTTATTTCCGGTTCAACTTGTTCAATAGAGCCAGAGTTCATTGGTTTTCCAAATGGGTGTTAAAAATATAAAGATCTAGCTTCATTAAGTGGAGGCTATACTTATTATGCACCAGTGACTTGTAAGTTTTTGGAAAGGTTAGTAGGGTGAGCTTTCAGTGCATTGTGTACAAAACCACAGCTTTGACTTGGTGCTAATATGGCTAATAACTAATAAATATTGAAAGCCACAGTAGCTGGTAAAAATAGAGAGATTTTATGAATTGAAATTTCCCCAAAACTAAATTTATTTATTAAAGACTATATAAAAACATAGCATTTTCTTTTTCAAGTCTAATATATTGTGTTTTACTTCCAGAAAAGGTATTTAGAATTTTCCTATAGCAAAAAAAAAAAAAAAGAACCAAAAAAAAAGGTCTATGAACCATTGGATATTTAGCATACTATGAGGTTGTTTGTTTGTTTTTTAAATATAGTGCTTAGAATTTCAATAATTGCCTTTTTCTATAGTATAGCAGTACATTTAATGTGATGTTTTGACACCATAAATGACAAATGGAGGACCAAAGAAAGCTAATGTTTATTGGGATCGTTTTGGACTCCTACACCACAAGAAAATAATTAAGCAGTGAGTTGCATCTTAATTTCCAAAATAAGTGAGAAAAGAAAAAGAAAAAGAAACTTGAACACCATTATCACTAAAACTCGTTTTCATTACTGTCACATGTAAATGTAAATATCAAGAAATATCATCATCACTTTGCAGCAGAGCCATCATTAAGAGGGCAGCATTCCCAAGAAAACTCAGGTTGTGTTTGGGGAAGTTTTTCAGAAAAGCTGCATGTTTTCCACAGGAATAAATATTCATTTCATACCTCTGTGCCTCTATTTAATGATTCAGCAGCCACCTCCAGGTTTCTTGTTTCTGGAGACCAGAACAGAAATATCATCTGGAAAACTGACTTCAATAGAAGCACCAAAATTGAAATCTACTAACTTCTAGCTATGCCACCAATTGTAGAAAACATATGATTTAAATTAGGACAACTCCCATAAATTGACAAAGAATATTTTTCACATTAAAATATTAGTATAATGAAAATTCCTGTGGGAAGATGCTAAGTGTCACATCATATGAATATGGTGAGTTAATTTTTTTTTATTACATAACTGCATGGCATTCTACATTCTAATAGATTTATGTTTTAAGAGTAAGCTGATTTTTCTCTGGCAAACTTGATTGTAAAAATAGATAACAGTGTTATATTCATTTCCTAGGGCGGTGATAACAAAGTACCACAAACTGGGTAGCTTTAAACAATAGGAATTTATTCCTTCATAGTTATGGAGGCTAGAAGTCTGAGATCAAGGTGTCAGCATGGCTGTGCTCTCCCTGAGCAATTAGGTAGAATCCTCCCTTCCTTCTCCCTGGCTTTCCATGATAGCTGTCAATCCTTGGTGTTGCTTGTCTTGCTGCTGCCTCACTTCAATCTCTTCCTCTGTGGACACATAGAATTCTCCCTGTGTGTTTCTGTCTTTACATGAAGTTTCCTTCTCTTATAAGGACACCAACCATATTGGATTAGTGCCCATCCTAATGTCCTCGTCTTACCTTGATTATATCTACAAAAACTCTATTTCAACATAAGGTCACATTTACAGGTTTCAGGGGTTAAAATTTCAACATACCTTTGGAGGAAACACAATTTAATCCATACAACTGTTTTGCTGAAGTATTTTCTAAATCAGAAGCATTATTTAACTAAAATTTATTTTGTTTTGGCAAGTGATAAGAAGTCTCACAGAGGCATTGCTCCATCATCTTGGATTTGGTGGTATGGATGGTGAGGATGAAGTTTGTTCACTAACGAATTCTGATGTTTATGAGAAACTGGGTTGAAAAATCCTTCCTATAATAAAATGTGACTTTTGTTTATTTTTCTGCTTTGATATTAACACATATTCTAGTAGAACATATTAAAAAATACATTTAGCAGGGCTTTTCAGTGCACTGCTTATTATCAACATAGGGTTTTATGATGGGTATCCATGGATAACTTATACAAAGCCTAACATTTATATAACCTAGCTAAAGATGAAGAAGTCCCCGAAACTGAAAGTAGAGTCCAGAACTCATTTACTTGGTTGAGAATATTAATTTTACATTTTTCATTAAAAGCAAGAGCAAAGTTTTTCCCTCAGTAATTACTTCAGGGACAGAAGTGTTCATGGAGATTGAGTCCATACTAGTCTTCTAACAATGGTCATGGAATCGAACACCCTGGGTGTCAGGTACTATCGCTCATGTTCATGGCCACTGACCATAGGGATAACTCAGCCAAACACTTGTAAGTACAGAGTAAGTCTAGACCACTAGCAGCAATATGTGAATAGATCGGCAAGAACTCATAACCTAAAATTTCAAATTGAAGTAGATACTTATGGGCAAGTAATAATATTTGTAGGGATAGAACATTATTATTGCCATCATGTTATACTGGCTTTTCACCCTAAACTCTCATAATTCCGATTTTATGTAAGGCTAAACCATACTAACAGCAGGTGCGCAGTGTTTTGTTTTTTTTTTAAAGACTTTTTTTTTTTTTTAATTGGGGAAGGGGAACATGACTTTATTGGGGTACAGTGTGTACTTCCAGGACTCTTTTTCGAAGTCAAGTTGTTGTTCTTTCAATCTTAGTTGTGGAGGACGCAGCTCAGCTCCAGGTTCAGTTGCCGTTGCTAGTTGCAGGGGGCACAGCCCACCATCCCTTGCGGGAGTCAAACCGGCAACCTTGTGGTTGAGAGGACGCGCTCCAACCAACTGAGCCATCTGGGAGGCAGCTCAGCTCAAGATGCCATGTTCAATCTTAGTTGCAGGGGGCGGAGCCCACCATCCCTTGCTGGATTCGAGGAGTTGAACTGGCAACCTTGTGGTTGAGAGCCCACTGGCCCTTGTGGGAATCGAACTGGCAGCCTTCGGAGTTAGGAGCACAGAGCTCCAACCACCTGAGCCACCAGGCCGGCCCCAGGTGCGCAGTTTTTAATGATGTTTATTTACTTTAGCTCATGGACTAGATTGTAGTCATTTATTTTAATTTCAATTATGGTGGATTGTTATATTTTTCATGGGAGGCAGCAGTAGCTCAAAGTTATGATTTTTGTTGAATAAATGAACAACTATTTGCCTTGAAGAACCGATTTGACATATTTTTGTCACAGGATTCAAAGAATCATAGAAACTCTCATTTGAATGAATCTTGAAAGTCAGTTAGTGTAAATTTTCAGCCAGATCTCCATAAAGTAATAAATAAATAAATGTTTTCTTTCATTAATCTTGCTGGAGTTCAACCCGCCTAAAGCCAGGACTGAGCCCTTTAGTACTAACATAAACATGGATGGGGTTCAGCAGATTCTGGACAGCAGTGGGAGGTGAGGAAAAAGAGGAAGCAGTAATGGAGGGAGAGTACCAAGTGTGTGCAACAGTACCGCCTCTATGAACTGGGATGCCATCAAGGAGGGAAGACATCCTCCCTTGTTATAATTAGTTATTATGTAGTTACTTCCAGAACATGAGTTAATTTCATTTAACCTTTACGGAATTTGACTATATTGATACTGATAAGTAAAAACAGTTCTGCTAATAGCTAAGCGATGAGCAGAGAACTCAGAATTCAAAAAGAAACCACACCTTACAAGACCGTACTATGATTTGCAAAATAGATAAATGGCACCAAATAATGATATGCAAGGCAAACTAAGCTCAAACTGTTTTAATATAAGTTCATTCATACCTATCAGATCAAAAAACTATCGGAAACAGTAACTGCCCACAGATTCACGTGGTTCCAGCAATGGCTCAGTTTTGAAATTCTGACCAGCCTTGCCATTTCGATGGTCCAGCCTTGCCAGTTACGTGGTCTTCCTTGCAAAAATAAGCTAATAAACCCAAATTTATTTGACTAAAGTGGGGCTCCTGGTAGTCAGTAGGCTTTAATAATATAATAGCAAGGGTAATTATGAGTACAATATTGTCATAAAGCAAGAGTTCGGCTACCATTTGAGTAGTATCTGACTCAATAACTAACACTAACCTTCTATTCTTGGTTCATCTTTTCTTTCCTCCTCTTTGTCATTCTCAAAATATCACAATGTCTTTTCCATTGTAAGTCCTGCATTTGTTCTTAGATTTGATTTTCTTGCAATTTTTACTTCTCATTTCCTTTCCTATTAAATTGATTTTACACATTATTCACTCAAATACACTTACATGCACACATGATATATGATAGTAGGCTCAAAATCTTTTATTGGGAATGTAAATCCTGTTGATTGCAAACCATGTTAGATTTTGAGGGGTTCTCAAAATCAAACTGGACAACTTTAAGTAAATTAAAATATGATGATCATAACATACATGTGAAAAATATATAAGAATATATGTATAAAAATGTGAAAATATGTTAAGACCAATGGTGAGTATATTAGAAAAACATAAATGTTCGTATCTCAACTCTCAAGTTATCATCTATTAATAATATTTTTTATTTCTGTTTCCTTGGAGATTTTTCCACATTATGTGTGGATTTTCTTTTTTCCAAAGTACTGATTTGTTTTATATTTTATCTTTTTATTGGTAAAGTTGACATTGATAAGGCATTTTAATCTAGGAGCTAGAAGGCTATTAAGGTTTTGGACCTGAAGTAAGAAAATGTAACCTAAATTGTACATGAAGAAAATTCACATTTGATCATGGGTTGAATATAAATCTCAAAGGAATGAAAGTCGGAGTTTTGTGACATTTAGGTGGCTGAACTGATAGAAATATAAAAAGCAATGAGAAAAATGTTAAATGGGTTTAAGCCTAGGAATAAATATGACCCAAGTAGAGAAAACCAGATTGAGCAAATGATATTGAAGCTGAATTATCAGGACGCATGTTGGCTCTAGATGGCCTTCTCTCTGTACCCCCAAAGAACCTTTATTCATTGCTCTTTGGGTCATAATGCATTATTTTACTCTATTCTGATTGGTAAGAGGCAGCTTATTATATTTAATTCTCAGACACTCTCTAAATATTTTAGGAGGTTTTTGTTCCTAAGTCAGTATTCTTTACCATATCTTTGTTCTTTTTAAATTTGTAATAAACAGTATCTATTTAATAATCCAATATCTCTTATGTATATTAGTATTAGTATTCTTTTTAACATGTATTTTCTTGAGATCGTGTGACACAAGTTATAGATTTCTATCCTATGACATGTTAAAACAATTATTTACATTGCAAATCTTTCTTTACAATGATAAAACTAAGTATATTCAATGACTAATACACCAGGATTTCCCCCATGATTTATACAGCTAAAATCCTAGTTGCAGTATAAAGATTGCTGCAGTACTTATTCATAGCTCTGAAGTGATTGAAAAGAAGAAGCTATCAGAGTAGAGTATTGATGAGAACGTGTCAAAGAAGCTCCATCACATTTGTCAGACAATTTTCTGAGGCTGACATTTTCTGGGTGCAATAGTTAAACCTGACACGGGTTTGCAAAGCTTAATAAAAAAAAATTGCAAACTGTATTAGTTCAGATATCAATAAAATATTGGTTTTAGGTTTTTTTATTGATTCAACATCAACTCAGAAGGAAGCAGGAGTTTGAAGGTCAATGTTTTCTTAAGATATTTTGCAAGTACCTTCTATTAACTGACTCAAACAAAGCTAAGCAGTTCAGGCTTATGTGCAGTAATATCGTTTTGCATGAAAAGTTGCCCAAGTTTCTAGCTAACCAAATGTCAAAGCATATACTTGGGCAGTAAACTAATTGGTAGCAAACCTCATTAAGAATTCTGAATTGCAGTAATAGCTTTTCTCCTATTGCCACTGCCTTTAATGAGAAAGAACAAGAAAAAGAACAACAGAAGCCACATTACTGGTCTGACAATTTTTTCTATTGATTTATTATGCCTGCTCTGCCGCCATCTACATGAAGGGACTACAAAACATTAGTCTGATATTACATTTTGACTTCTGCAAATATAGTAAAAAGAGGCTAGTACTTAGGTGTGACACCACTGCTTGGTAGTTTACTTTTTTCCACTGGAATCCACTGGCTACAACTGAGATAAGAAATTTACATTTAGGAAATCATTATCACAGATTATTTTTATTTCAATCCTGGAAATGAAGAAATAGATGTTGCATTTAACAAATTGCTTTAGGTAGATTTTTATGCCAAATTTGATTAAGTTTTATTTTTCTATTTTTTTCTTTCCTTTATCCTTTTAGAGAAGAGGAATTTGTATGTTGCTTTAATCTATATAAATATAACAAATGAGAAAAAAAAAGAAAATTTAATTTAGAAAGACAGCTGAAAATGTATGAAATGGCAATCTGAATATTTTTTCACATTCCTATAATCTCTTACCTCATTTCAAATCTAAAATGTCCAATTTTTCCTTTAGTTACAATTACAATAATTGAAATATAGAAATTTAAACAGTAATTCATAGCCAACTTAAAAAATCCTGCAAAGAATACATTTCTCATTTATTTATTTTAGTGTTTTATCTTCCATGAGCGCACACTCCAAAGATAGGACTATGGCAATGACTCCGCTGGTGCCATTTTACAGAATTACATGCAGGAAAAAAATAGATCGTCATTGAGAGAAATCACATTTGCCCTTTTGCTCAATACTCCTTCAGAAACCTAATGCTGAAGCTCAATTTCATTGTAATTACACTGACTTCCAGTCAAAAGAAAAAAGAAAAAAAATCCTGTTTAATGGAACTAGAAGTAGAATTCTGAATATAGTTTCATGCTTATAATCTAACATCATGTAAAATCAAGTTTTTTGTTTTTGTTTTAAGGCCCATTTGAATACTCCAAGTTAATATTAATTGATTGATATTAATTTCTGTATCTTTCTAGCATACATACATGGAAACTAGGTACTTAATATGATTGTCCCCTGGAAAGAATTCTATACTTAAATATTTAAGATGAATCAATTTAATAGATTTCAACTACTAATAGTAGTTGAGTTCACGCTCTCACATTTTATTTAATATGTATATTTAAATCAGGAAGGAAGGAAGTTTGCTGGTGGGAATATTTCTTCTCGAATAAGAGGCCTACCGAGTGATAAGATGGTGCCTACGGGGTGAGCACTCAAGCAGTTGCTTTATTTGAGTAACTGAATGGGAATTTAATTTCTTCTTCAAGTCGTCCCCTAGCATGACAGTTGATTTAATATTGTTATCCAGTAGGGGTCTCTGACTATTTATTTTGTACTGATCTGTGGTACCTTGTTCACAAAGCAGAAATGTTTCACAAAAAAAAGATACCTTTTGCAGGAATGCAGAGTACATTTATCGTGAAGAAATGATTGGACATTGGAAAGACAGTAAATAAAATATATTAATTTCAGAAGTTGGAAGTGTTAGAATCTAGTTACTATAGTTTCTATAGAAATTATCCCATCCTTGGAAATAATAGAACACAAAACAAAACTGATAACTGGATTAAACCAACTTTTGAGATGCAAACAATAATAGACTTATAAGAATATTTCTGTTTGGGAAAACAGTACATATATCAAAACATAAACTTACAATTTGAACACATTTTTAATTAGTACATATAGTAATTATATATACTTCATTTTTAACTGAATCCATTTGTCTTCTGTAAAAAAGGTGTTCCAGTTATCTGTTCCTACATAACAAATCACCCCCAGAGGTGGTGGCTTCAAACATTATCAAATGTTTTATTGTCGCTCAAGGTTGTATTTTTCTTTTTTGGAGGGGGTGGGTGTCAGGAATTTGGGAGTGGCTTGCCTAGGCAATGCTGACTCAGATCTCTCATGAGATTGAAGTCAGATGGTGTCCGAGCTGGCGTAGTGAGGATGCTGAAGCAGCTGGGGGTTTCCTGGGCATTTTCCTATCTTCATGTAGACTCACGGACTCTCTTTGTGCTCTCCCTTCTTATGGATTACTTTGGGCTTCCTCACACCACAGTGACCTCAGGGATGCTAGACTGCTCACATAGCAGCTCAGGGTAACAGAGAATCAGCTGAAAGCTGTGTCACCTTTTATGACCTGGCCTTGAAATTTACATAGTGCCATCTCTAACTTAGTCCCAAGCCTGCTTAGATTTCAGGAAAAAAGCACATTGAGGGGAAGTATGTCAATATTACATTGCAATAAAAACAGTTTGATATGAAATATTGTTGCAGACATCTTTGGAAAATAAATTCTGCCACAGCATCAGTGGTTAGAGCATAGTCTCTAACCTGACTTCACGTCTCAACTCCACCATTACTTGTGTGACTGCGCACAAATTGTTGAATCACTCTGCCTCGATGTTCTTATCTCTAAAATAGGAGTAATAATTGTGCTTAACCTACAGTATCGTTATAAAGATTAAATGAGATGATACGTATAAAAGTGCCATGCACAGTGCCTGACTTATAATAAGTATGATTAAGTGTCTGCTATTATAATTATTCAATCATATTTGTCCAAGTAAGCGTAAGTATAAGAACATATAGTCTATGGGATTCTTGTAATAGGTAGTGTGTCTAAATTACTACTATAGATCCAGGGTCACTAGGCTTTTACTATTTTTTCCAGCAAGGGTGCCCACAGGCATGGTCGCTCTCCGGAAGGGGTGCTGGGAAGGACTTTGATTCTTATGCTCCTTAGTAAACATTGTTTCCATTGGAACGAGGCTGCCTGTAAAAGAATTGTGCATTGTGTCTGCAAACAATTGACAAATTGTTTTGTTCCCAATTTCCACTCATATTGAACAACTAAAGAATTGATTACGAGGAGGGGGAGGAAGAAGCAGGGCGGTATGATTCAGTCTGTGATTCAGAAAACACATTTCAAATCCGTGAAAACAAAGTCGAGGTTTAAATTAAGTCAGTGTTGTAGTCAAAAAAGCTCAGGCCAAGAAACCTGTCTAATTTCCGTTAAGGTTTTGAGAGACTTGCTTACGTCTTTATATCTACTGTTCATCAGGATGTGGAGAGCCAAAACGTTCTTGGGAGACATGAATGTAGCTCCCCTTAGGCTGCTCTTCCATGACCCACCCAGGCCTTCATTCAGCAGAAAGATCTGCCAATGAATAGATGAGAAAAAGGCATTTCTGAAGTCCACAGCTACAAATTGTACCTAGAGAAATATATAAAATGATAGGTAAAATACTGAAGAAAGGACATTTATAACTCCCTACCTCACCTTAAATAAAATTGAGAGTGTTTCCTAAATAACGCCTTTTGTACTTCAGGACATGAGTCATTTCAGACTTCTTTGTCCATGTTTGGAACTAGACTGTGGGTGAAAATATTGTAATATCTTGTGCACAGGTTAAGTAGGCAAGACTCCTTAGTCATAACTTCAACAGTAAAACTAGTGTAACATGAAAGCATTATTTCACAATATGGAAGAAGTTCTATGTTTTACATCGTCAACCATAATAACACATGGTAATTTTGAGCAAAATTGGTGAAATTAAATTTCACTTTCCTCATCTTACAATTGGTGAGGGAAATTGTTTTAGTTTTCTATTTTTTGCATCACAAACTTAGTTGCCCAAACATTACCCATTTATCGTCTCACAGTCCTATACATCAGAAGTCTTGGTGGGCTCAACTAGGTTTTCCATTCAGGGTCAAAGAAGTCTAAAACCATGGTATCAGCCAGACTCTGATCTCATCCAGGGCTCAGGGTCCTCTTTCAAGCTCACGTGGTCATGGAGGAATTCAGTTGCTCAGTTTAGGAGACTCTGAGGCCCTTGAGTCCTTGCTGTTTGTCAGGGTCACTCTCATCCTGAAAGCCACTCACTTCCTGACCATGTGGCTGTTTCAAAGCCAGAAATGACACTGTGAATCTTTTTGAGGCTTTGAATCTCTCTGACTTCCTGTCTCTGAGCTCTCTCTATGACCAGATTTAAAGGACTCATATGATTAATTCAGGCCCTCCTAGATAATACCCCTATATAAAATCAACTGATTTGAGACCTTAAGTATATCTGCAAAGTCCCTTCGTGGCAGTATGTAGATTAGTGTTTGATTGAATATTGGGAGAAGTTGTACACCAGTCTGTACACCAGTGGCCAGAAGTCTTAGGGGCTATCTTAAAATTCTACCTACTGTAAGGATTAAATGGCATCAAGTATATAAAACTATAAAGTCATTTGAGCAAATTCCTGGCACATATGAACACTCAAGTGGTATTTGTTATCATCGTCACTGCTTTCATAATTATCATCATCAACAAAAGAGCGAGAGCAGTAATACTTTAAATGACTTTTGGCTGAAATGCAGCCAAACTGAGATGAAGGGCTACTTAGTGGTGTTCTTTCTTTATCAGTTATAATGTCTATGAATTATCAACCAAAGTAGAAAAATGTGGAAGCATATTTAATTCCATCGGGCATTGTCTTAAAAAATACCCAATCGTTAATTGTCAGCATAAATATTATCACCTCCCCAAAAAGTTCTAATTAATGTCATGTCCCCATTTCTTCCAACCATGCCTAATTAGGGAACCCTTGTTGTACTCTTTAGAACCCCCTGCTTTTACCAGATTCTGTTCTCCAAGCAGTCTTTTTATCCTTAAGGATAAAAAATAATGCCTATCATCCCTGAGAAATGTCCTAGCACAAGACCATGCTCTTAATTATTTGTTAACTAAAAAATATAATAATAATAACCAATGGAAATTTCGGAAAACATTTGCTTTCATATATTGCAAGCTGTCTAAAAATCAAAGCAAAAATAAAACCTGTTGATTAGCTGTAATATACAAAATATGTAAACAAATTAGAGGCATGGTAAAAATGGGAATAACTTAGTGTTGCTCCTGTTATCATCATTACACTAGTAGACTCACGTGACAGGTAGTTGACATGAAGGAAATCCAGCAAAGGAAACCAGGATGTCCCAATAGGCAGGTGAGTGGGCTACAACAACACGGAATCTAGGAACTGATGGTACTTAGATTTGCCCATAGCAATCCACGTTAGGAAGTAGGGCCACAGTCACAAGTGTTTAGAAGCAGGAGTGTTATACAAGTCTGAGGGACTGGCACAAACAAGATGGTATCCCAATCTTGAAGCAAGAGATAGTATAGGTAGAAATCTAAAAGAGGAATTCAGAAAAGGTGAACAAATTTAAAAAAATGAATTTCCATACTAGAGTACGGGTTGGAGATGCCTAGGTCAGAAACATAGATAGACACATGACGGCCATGTCCCCTACTTACAGCCAGGATGGGCACCATATCTGAAGAAACAAGTACTCACAGATCCAGCTGTTAAGTAGAATCAGGAGGATCCTGAAAACAGCACATCAGAGTAAGATTTTTTTTCCAATTAGTTCATGTTAAAGAAGGTAAATATACCTGTAGTACTATCCACACTACTACACAATTATTCTCCAGTGTAGACCAGGATAATTTAGAACATAATGATTCAGAGACACATGGAGCATTTGCTTCGTTGCTCATGGGGAAGGAAGTGGGGGAGCCAAGGCAGAAAGGAACAGTGATGATCACCTCACTAGAGCTCCTCGTGTTAATGGTGAGAGAAACTGCCTTTAAGACATATTTTTAGACAGGACCACCGGACATTCTATTCTAATAATGCAATATGTAGCAGTATGCAATTTATCTCTGTAGGATTTGCATCACAAAACATGAAATTAACTTCTTTTTTTAAGTTTTCATTAAATTTATTGGGTGAGTTGGTTAGTAAAATTATATAGGTTTCAAGTGTACAATTCTATAATACATCATCTCATCATCTACATATTTCATTGTGTGTTCACCACCCAGAGTCGGTGCTACTTCCGTCACCATATATTTGACCCACTTTATCCCCATCGACCACCTTCCCACCCCCTTTACCCTCTGGTAACCACTAAACTGTTGTCTGCTTCTATGAGTTTTTGTTTGCTTGTTTGCCTTGTTTATTTGTTGTGAGATTATCATGCTAAGCGAAACAAGTCAGACAGAAAACAAATTGAAAACTGGTACGACTTCACTCATATATGGGATATAAAACTGAAAGCAACAAATGAACAAGAATTTACCTTCTTAATCATTCTCTTTGTAAAAGTTTTACACCAAGATTAATTAAGGACCAATAACTCTGATTCTTAGCTAAAAGGATAGAGAACTTTGAGACACTGGCATTATTACAATTCTGAACTTGAGCTAAGGATATAAAAAAAAATGCCTTTTCAGTCATTCTTATAGGTATATTATAGAGGAAATCTTAAAGGGGTGTGTGTGTGTGTGTGTGTGTGTGTGTGTGTGTGTGTGTGTGTATACCAGCATACACATAACTTAGATACTCATGTTTTGATTATACACAACTTACTACTTTATGACTTTCACATGTAATAATCAATATCCATAAATAATATTTTCATAGCACTATTAAACCAAGTGGAATCATAGTGTTGAAAGTAGAAGGAAGTGGATGTAGAAGAACAAGTAAAGTAAGGATTACACCTCGAACCCCTCTTTATTGCCCATTCAGCTATTTTTTTTCCTAAACATTCCATGCTTGAATGGACATAATGATATGGAGAAATTCAGAGACATAGTAGTGTTCATAAAGGTTTTGGTTTTATATGTCAAGAGATGTATTTGAGAAACTCTAATTAGAAGGGAGCTAACTGAAAAGTAATCTACCAAAAAAGGTTTTATGATTATGTGTTTCAAAAAATTTTTGATTTCATATTAGAAATTCTAAGTCATTACTTTGTTTCATTAAAGTATCATAATGATAATATATCTTGATTATTTTATTGAAGATATGCATTATTCACAAAACCATGAACTATACAAAAGAAAAAGACTTAGCTTAGAAATAAGGACACTTTTTAAGGTTACAACAGTGGAATTTACAATGGAAAGCCTCAAGATATTTAAAATGATGAAGAGAAAAGGAAAAAAAGACATTTATATAGCTTATATCTGTGCCTACTTGTATCTCTGACTGCCTATTTCATGCTTTCTAAAAAGAAATATATGCCTTGGAACCAATACCTTGGGGCCAAAAAACTACAGCATTAAAAACTTACTGTACTGTAATTCATGATTAATGCTGCAAAGCCTCGTGAAAGAATGCCAAGCCTCAGAGGACATGTTTCAAGTCTGTACTAGTTTTTCACTTGTTCCTTTGACTCCATTTTTAATGGCTGTCAAAATAGACACTAAGGTATAGATAGCTTCATCATCAATTCTTTAATTGTCTATTCATTTTCAGTTAATTAGCAACTTAACATTACAACTATATTTATTTGAGAATTAAGTATACTGAACATTTTTTGTCTTATACATACAGTAGTATATGTATATGTATACTATAGTTATACACTACTATAAAATGTATACGGTTTTTTGTTTAAGAGAAAACTACAGAGTAATAACTGAAAACATAAAAGACATAGTTTCCAATTTTATCTTTTAAATATTAAATATGCTAAAATGCCTCATTACACAAGACGTTAATGTAATAAGAAAAAAAGTTTCTTATTTGCTTTTATGATGATCGTGGTGGCCAAGTAAATCAACTATAAAATCTAGAACTCATATAACTTAGAACTCATTCTAATATCATAAAATTCTGTAGTACTGAAAATGTTTATGCTTTATACTTATGAATGAGTATACTATAGTATTCTTCAACCAAACTAAGTGTAACTAATTACCCTTTTCTAATGATGTTACATGGCTTTAAACAAATTTCACTGGTACAAAATGCAGCCTTGTATATTCTTTGCTGCTTTGGCAGTAAGAGCACAGATTAAGCAACTTCATGCTCAAACACATCAAGATGAAATAATTCACACTGCGTAGGGTTCTTGTTTCTGCATTTGTATGTTTCTACTCACATGGAGAATGAACTGTGCACATAGGCTGCTAATGGTGTGATGCTAATACATCAAAATGACCACTCTGGAGAGTGACTTCAGCAGCATAGCAGTATATGATGTTCCTTCTTTTTATGTCCCTTTTTAAACAATGAAATAGATACCAATCCTCAAACAAAAGTGCCTTTGTGGCATTGTGGAGTCTAGTGCTATCGGCCAAGGAACTCAGAAGGAGTTGCACCCACCTGCACATCCACTAGTAGGCAGACAGATGACAGTACAAGCTATAGAATCAGGGAAGGCAATGAACCTGCCCAGACTCCTCTCAACCTGGCCGGGAAAAAACCTGGAGAGTGCTGACCTGGGCAGATACCCACACATGAGGGAGAATTTGCAGAAGTCCAGCCTCCCCTAAGGGAGATTTGAGCACATCATTGGAGAAAATAAAATAAGAGTTTGGTCACAGGCGAGGCAGCTGTAAGAGGACCTTTCCCAGCACCACTCTCCCTGCCAAGGAAATACTACAGGGGGGCTGGTCTGTCTGGCAGCAGTAACCTCTCCTGCAGAGGAAAAGGAGAGCAATGAGTGATTGCCTGCCTATTCTAGTTGTGCAGATGGAGAAACCCATTTCCTTCCAGTAGCACCCAGAGCATGAGGTGAGATACCCGAGAATTGGGGAGGGAGGAGATTGGGAAAGAGGCAGACAAGGGACTTGGTTTTCCTGCTGACTGTACTCTGCCAAAAGTCTATCCAAGATCCTCTGGGTATACCACACCCAGAGATCTCCCTCATAGGTACACAGGCCTGTGGGAAACATCCAGAGGACTATCCCACATCTCCTCCAAGTGCTGCATCAAGAGAGCTCCGGTAGGCAGAGTACACTCAGAAAACGGGCCAAGCTCTGTGGACAAGAGAGAAACCACAAAGTTGAGCTGTAGCCCCAACTTTTGGAAACAAAAAAGGTAACCAACCAGGTGACTTGTAAGAACCAGAGAAGACATAAAAGCTTAAGAATCCTTCCATAAAATGGAGCAAGTTTAGTGAAGCAGGTTTACCAAAACAATGACAGAAGAAGAAAAACAAAACAAAACAAAAAGAAAGTGTAATAAAAACACCACCCTTGAATAGAATTCCCAATTTAAAGGCAACTAGCAAAGATTTAAAAGGATGTCTGCTACTTCAAATGCGAAAATCAGAGATTTTGGAGCTAAAGAATTCAATGAATGAAATGAAAAAATGCAATATAGAGCATCTGCAGTAGAGTACAACAAATGGAAGATACAATAAGTGATTTAGAGGATAAGAGTTTTGAAATAATACCATTAGTGGAAAATAAAATAATAAAAAAGGGTGAAGAAATCCTGTGTGATCTATGGGATTTCATCAAAAGAACAAATATTAGAATAATTGCAATTCTAAAAGGAGAAGAGATGGAGAGGAAAGCAGAAATTTTATTTAGAGATATAATAGCTGAGAAATTGTCAACCTGGGGAAAGAGTTGGACATCCAAGTTTATATAACTAATATATCACCCTATTTTCTCAATATAAAAATACATTCCCCAAGACATATGATAATGATACTGTCAAAAATCAAGCATAAAAGCAGCTGGGTGTGGATGTGTGCGGGGGGAGGGAATTATTGTAACTTATCAAAAACCCACATTAGGCTATTAGGATTTTTCAGCAGAAACCCTACAGGTCTGGAGAGAGTAGAATGACATTCAAAGTATTGAAAGAAAAAAATGGCAGCCAAGAATACTCTATCCAGTAAAATTATCCTTATACAAATTAGAAATACGTTCCTAGACAAACAAAAGCTGAAGGAGATCATCAACACTACACATGCATCCAAGAAATGCTAAAAGAAGTTCTCCAACTGAAATCAAAAGACACTAATCAGTGACATGAACACATATGAAAGTTTATAACACACTGATAAAGGTAAATATATACTCAGAAAACTCTCAATCTAATAAGATGGTATAAAAGGTCAAAGGGAAAGAGTATTAAAAGCAATTATAGCTACTATAAGGTGTTAAGAGAGATATAATATAAAAGAAGTAAATAACTACATGAAAATATAAAAAGGAAGGAGTAAACGGTGAAGATTTGTAGACAATCAAAGTTAATTTGCTATCAGCTTAAAATGGGCCATTTTATTTATGTGACATCTTATGCAAGCTTCATGGTAACCACAAAGCCAAGAACTAGAACAGATGCATAGAAAATAAAAAAAGGGGAAACATAGAATACCATCAGGAAAAAAATTACCAATTTATAGAGGTAGGCAGGGAAAAGGAAATAATAGAAATATAAAATAGTTAATAAGATGACATTAAGTCTTCACATATTGATAACAATTCTAAATGCAAACGCATTGAATTCACCAGTCAAACGGCACAGAGTGACTGGATGGATAAAAAAACCAAGACCTAACTATATACTGCCTACAAAAGACTTACTTCAGCTTTAAAGATACACGTAGGCTTAAAGACAATGGATGGAAATATATATCCCATGCAAGTAGAAACCAAAAAAAAGCAAGGATAACTATACTTATATCAGAAAAAAAATAGACTGTAAGCCAAAAACTGTAACAGGAGACAAAGAGGGTCATTATATAGAGATAAAGGTGTGAATCCATCAAGATAAAACATCATAAATAGATATGCACCCAACATTGGAGTACCCAAATATATTAAGCAAATAGTCACAGATCTGAAGAGAGAAATAGATAACAATTCAATAAGAGTAGAGGGATTCAATATCCTATTTAGAATAATAGATAGGCCATTTTTTCAGACAGAAAATCAACAAGCAAACAATAGACTTGAACCATACATTGAACTAAATGGGTCCAACAGACGTTTTAATTTATTTTTATTTATTTTTATTTTTTAATTACATTTGACATTCAATATTATATTAGTTTCAGGTGTACAGCATAGTGGTTAGACATTTATATAACTTATGAAGTGATCCCCCGATAAGCCAACAGGCATTTTTAGAGCATTCCATCCAACATAAGCCGAACACAGGTCCATCTCAAGTGAACATGAAACATCTCCAGATTAGACCATATGATAGGACACAAAACAAGTCTTATCAAAGTTAAGAAGATTGAAATGATACCAAGTATATTTTCCAGTCAAAATGGTATAAAACTAGAAATCAAAAACAAGAGGAAAGCCGGAAAAGCTACAAATATGAAGAAATTAACACTCTCCTGAATAATTAATAGATCAAGGAAAAAAATCAAAAACAAAATAAAAATTACCTCAAAACAAATAAAGTGTAAACACAGCATACCAAAACCTATGGGATGCTGCTAAAACCGTTTTGAGAGGGAAATTTATAGTGATAAATTCTCATATTGGAAAACAAAAAGATCCCAAATACACAACCTAACTTTACATCTCAAGAACTAGAAAAAGAAGAACAAAAGTAGCCCAAAGTTAACAGAAGGAAGGAAATAAAAATTTTTAAAAAATTAAAAAAAAAAAATCAGAACAGAAATAAATGAAACAGACCAGAAGAAAAAAAATAGAGAAAATATCAATTAAACTAAGAGCTGATTTGTTGAAATGATAAACAAAATTGACAAATCTTAACTAAACTAAGAAAAAAAGCGAGAAGACTCAAATAAAATCAGAAATGAAAGAGGAGGCACTACAATTGATACCATGGAATTACAAAAGATCATAAGAGACTATTGGGAATACTTATATGCCAACAAATTGGATAATATAGAAGAAATGGATAAATTCCTGGAAACATACAACCTACCAATACTGAATCAGGATGAAATACGAATTGTCACCCCAATAAACTTTAATTAAAAAAAAATAGAAAGAAAATCAGAATAGGCCAATAACAAGAAAAGATATTGAATCAATAATCAGAAACCTCTCAACGCAGAAAAGACCAGAAAAAAATGGATTAACTGGTGAACCTTACCAAACATTTAAAGAAGAATTAATACCAATCCTTCTCAACACCTTCCAGAAATATTGAAGTGGAAGCAACAATTTCAAATTCATTTTATGAAGCCAGATTATCCTGACACTACCAGAAAAGGAAACTATAGACCAACATACCTAATGAATATAGATGCAAAAATGCTCAACAAAATATTGGCAGATTGAATTCAACAGTAAATTAAAAGGATTATGCATTGTGACTGAGACTTATCCTGTGGTTACAACAATGGTTCAACACATGCAAATCAATCAATATGATAAACCACATTAATAAAATGAAGGATAAAAATCATATGATAATCTCAATATATGCAGAAAAAATATTTGATGATGTACATCGTTTTATGATTAAGACCCTTAAAAAGTTGGGTATAGAAGAAACATATTTCAACATAATAAAGGCTATATATGACAAACTCACATCTAACACTATACTCAATGGTGAAAAATTGAAAGTTTTTCCTCTAAGATCAGGAATAAGACAAGAGTCTCTCTCTTACTTTATTAAACATAGTATTGGAAGTCATAGCCAGTACAGTTAGGCCCAATAAAAAATAAATAAATAAATAAATAAATAAATAAATAAATAAATAAATAAATAAATAAAATTGCATTCATATTAGGAAAGAAGAAGTAACATTGTCATTATTTGTAAATAATATGATCTTACATATGGAAAATCATAAAGACTTAAACAAAAAAACTTGGAACTAATCAATAAATTCAGTTAAAGTTGTTGGATATAAAATCAATATCCAGAAATCAGTGGCATTTCTATACACTAACAAGGAAACATCTGAAAAAGAAATAAAGAAAAGCATATAATTTATAATAGCTTCAAAAACAATACAATTATTTAGGAATAAATTTAACCAAAGAAGTAAAAGATCTGTACAATGAAACTCCAAAACCTTGATAAATGAAATCAAAGTATACACAAACAAATGGAAAGATATCTTGTGCTCATGTATCAGAAGAATTAATATTGTTAAAATGTCCATCCCCAAAGCCATCTATTAATTCAGTGCGGTTCCTCTCCAATGGCATTTTTCATAGATACAGAAAATACAATACTAAAATTTATATGGAAACACAAACAACCTCAAATAGCCAAAGCAATTCTGAGAAAGAACAGGCCAGAGACATCACATTTTCTGATTACAAGCTATAGTACACAACTTTAGTAATAAAAATAATATGGTCCTGAATAAAGAATAGACCAACAGATTATAATAGACATACCAGAATTAATTCCCCACATATATGTTCAACTAATGTTTAACGAGGTGCCAAGAATACTCAGTGGCAAAATACTGTTGGGAAAACTGGATAACCACATGCAGAAAAATGAAATTGGACCCCTATCTACATCACTCACAAAAATTAACTCAAAATGTATTAAAGTCTTAAACATAAAACCTGATGCCATAAAACTCCTGGAAGAAAACATAGGAAAGAAAATTCTTGACATTCGACTGAGCAATGAGTTGTTTGGATATGACACCAAAAATCACAGGCAACAAAAGAAAAAATTAATTTTGGGACTATATTAAACTAAACAGCTTCTGTATAGCGAAAGATACAATTAACAAAATGAAAAGGCAACCTACAGAAAGAAAAAAGAATATTTTTAAGCATATATTGGATAAAAATTCATATAAAGAACTCATACAACTTCAATGGGCATTTTTCCAAGTAAGACATCCAAATGACCAACAAGTCCATGAAAAGATACTCAGCATTACTAATCATCAGAATTACGCACATCAAAACCACAATGAGATATCACCTCACACCTGTTAGAATGGTGATCACCAAGAAGACAAGAGGTAACAGTGCTGGCAAATATGTAGAGAAAAGAGAACCCTTGTACACTGTTGGCAGGAATGTAAATTGGTTCAGCCACTATGGAAAATAGTATGGAGGTTCCTTTAAAAATTAAAAATAGAACTACTTCTGGTTACATATCCAGAGAAAATGAAAACAGGACTTTAAAGATATCATATGTATACTCCATTATTACAGCATTATTTACAATAGTCAAGATATGGATACCACCTAAGCGTCCATCAATGGATGAATGGACAAAAAATAGTATATATACACAATTGAATATCATTCATCCATGAGAAAGAAGGAAATCCTGTTATTTGCAACAGCATGGATGGACCTTGAATTCATTATGGTGAGATAAAGACATATACTGTATGATATTATGCATATGTCGAATCTAAACAAGGCTAAATTTAAAAATGGATGGTAGAATGGTGGTTACCAGGCAATTTGGGATATGTTGTTTAAGGGTACAGACTGGGAACTAGTAGATAAGTCCTGGAGAGCCAATGCTCAGCACGGTGTTTACGGTCAACAAAACTGTTTTATAAACTTCCAAGTTGCTAAGAAACTAGATCTTAATTGTTCCCACCACAAAAAAAAGATGACAATTATGAGAGGATTTAGAGGTGTTAGTGAAAGATAAATTGGTAATCATCATATTGTAATATAAAAATGTATCAAATCAACACAATGTTATTAAACACAATTTTATTTAACACAATGTATTAAATTTACACAATGTTACATACCAATTATATTTCAAATTTAAAAAATAACCACCCTGCCTGGAGATAGTTATGCTAATCCTACATGAGATATATCTCCTTTCAGTCAAAGGACTAAAGTCCCTTTTACCAATGCATGCATTTTTATCTGATGTAGGCACATATTGTGTGTGTGTATGTGTGTGTGTGTGTGTGTGTGTGTGCGCGCGCGCGCTATCATCAGGCTATTTTGTGAGGTCAGTGAGTTGTTCTTACAACTCATTATGTTAAAATGGGGCAATATTAGGTAGTGTAAGTGAGGTATAATCAATGAGGGAGGAACTTGGCATTTCCCAGAGGTCGGGAGTAGAAAGGGAAGAGCACTAATATATTTGAGAGCGTTCCCAGTACTTGCTAACTGGTTATAAAAAGATGTTTGGGGAATGAACAGGACTGAGGTCTGATAGGCTAGTTACCATTTTTCTTTGAAACCATACATGCTCATGCTTCTCTCTTCTCTTGCAAGTTAGACTCTGACCCTGTGTGTCCTTGTTAATAAAGATGGAGATCTGAATACCTATCTTACTGAGTTGTGATGAAAAGTTTTGGAACGAAATATAGCTCACGTACACTTAATGAGCTGTTAGAAAGCTATTATGCGTGGATGGGAAATCATGTAGCACTGTGTTTAGCATAGTATGTCATTTCATGTTCAACAAACATTTTCCCCCTTCACTCAATTTCTTATTTCCCCTAATTGCAACATGAAACAGGATCTTCAGTTTTCCTTCTTTTTGTGGTCAAAAACATGCTCAGCCTGGTATGTTCAGTGATGTTTTCTTTACTTTTTTTTCCTCTTAATTTACAAAGAAACTGTAAGAGATGCTGCAATCAGGCAGAAGCTTCTTTCTATGAAAGACCGGACTTTTTAATTTTGTTCTCTGTTATCACTTACATAACTTACTTAGAAAACTGTGATATTTTTTCTGCATATTTTGTTTTGCATATATGTTTATATGGAAACATAAAATGCAGGTAGTTTGGAAACTCGAGTTCATTATCACCATTTTATAAAGTAATAAAGAATTCTCATTAAATAAGGGGGAGTCCTCATAACTCTGACACATTTTCAAGTGTGGCCATCCATTCTTATAAATTCTTGCCACAGTATACAATATATTACATCCTTTGAAAGTCTATGAAAATCAAGTACAGGGTACCTTTTAAATATAGCCAATATACCTTTTAAGTATAAAACAAATCTTTTTCATAACCAAAATTACAGCCATGCTAAGTGTTAAATATTTTTCAAATTCTTTAAGCAAATTGTGGGTTCATTTGTCATTATACATTATATTATTTTTTTAAATTATCTATTTGTTTTTATAAAGCCATTCAGTAGTGGATTTAGTGTAAACTTTAATAGGAATAGATTCAAAAGTAATTTTTGTAAGTATAAAATTAGGCTTGCTTTGTTTAACACCAACTGTCATCATTTGAATCATACTTGGTTGATAATAGGCATTCAGTTAATATTTGTTAAATAAATAGAACACTGAAAGATATGTACTGAATGCTATAGTTTACTTCTCAAAAATTATTACATAATTTGAAGATTCTTCAGGCTTTGCAATGAAGCCAATTCGCTAGTTACGCTAGTGGACAAACTAGTGGAAAAGAGTTTCATAATATGTTTCAAGTTTACTTATTTGTTTTAGTAATAAAAAGCCAGTTATGGAAATCTCATAATTGAAATAAGTGAATAAGTGAAATTATGAAAGACTAGTATTTTCTGTCTTCCAGAAAGTAGAATTTTAAATCTCATTCAATCTTAGAACAACTTACTAATATTTTCATTTTCCACATGAGGAAACACAATTATCTGAGGTCACACAGCTAAAAGTGACAAAATTGAAATTCATACTCATTCCATCTTATTCCAAATCCCATATTATTTACCACTAGACTATATCATTTGTTCTTTTTCCTTCACTTCTTTTTGAACATCCTAATATTCATGGATTCTTTGATAGAATAATGACATCCCTCACTACTTTCGAAATAAAGTACTCAGGTCTGCTGAAAAATAAGATGATTGAAGTAGAGCGGATTAAATTAGCAAACTAAAGAGTATAGTTAGTATATTATTTGTTGCTCAAATATATACTCTACAATAAGAAGAAAGAAATAAAATGTAAAAATGATTTTCAGGGGAAAAACAAATAAGTTGCATTGATCTACAGAGGGCACCCAAATAAAATTGTGGCAAGTAAAACCTTCCATGAAACTAAAGGAAGAGAGATAAAATTGAAACAGAGTGGCATTCAAACTATCTTTTTCCTTTTACATTAGTGAACATTGATTTTTAAAAACATGATTTAAATCAGTGAATTCATTATGGCTGCCTCAACTAAAGCAGTTTTAAAGATGTTCAAGTACTTGTGTGTGACAAATATAGCTCTGACTGTATGCGGTCCCCATCAAGTTATAATCTGCAAAATGTTTTGCAGCAGGAGATTTAATTTTGTGTATAAGTTGACATGCTTCCCTTCAGGTACTTTTTGTGTTGAGTGTCTGCCAGATTGTAAGCCATGCCTAATCATTTTCTTTCCCCAGAATTTCTTAACAGCTTGTCCTTCGATACATTGAGTTTAGCATTTCTAGTGCATAGATGAGACAACTTAGGTACATGATTGGAAGATAGAATAGATAATGTAAAAAAAAATAACATTAAATATTCTTTTCTGAATTCCTAGCAGAACTTCTCTGATTCACCAAAGTTCTCTGATTAAATAATCTTCAGGGACATACTTTAAAAAACCATGCATTTGTGCCGATAGCAACTTTCTAAACTTGTAAAGAACTACTTTGGTTTTTACTTTATGAAGAAATCTTGACTATATTTCAAATTTCCAGAGGTTTCATAATTTGCAAAGTTTCTGCAATTCTAATTCCATGTTCTTTTCATATCACTTGATAAGGTTTCAAATATTTCTGAGATAAAAACACTATTTAAAAAAAAGTTTGATTTTTTAGTTAAATCTTATCTAACCATGGTAAAAAGCTACTATATTTAACTGATTATTTTAAAATTTGATGTTGATAAAAATTCTCCACTAAAATGTATAGATGCTTCAACAGCTTAGAATACAGCTAGCTAACATGCCATAGAAAACATCATTTTCCTTTCTGGAGAAAATAACTTATTTGGTAATTACAAAATTGTCGTTAATGGCTAGTCCATTGGAACCAGTAAGGACTTCATCTGTTCTATGAACTCAGGTATATTACTGGATCACTAAGCCTCAATTTCCTCATCAATGCATTGGGTGATAATTGTACGTCCCAGGGTTACTGTGATCATCAAAGGAGATAAAATGTATAAAGTTTTTGACATTCTGCTCAGCACATAGTATGGGCTCAGTAAATTGAGCTATTAATGTAATATAAAAAGATTTCAGTACTACCAAAACTCTCTAAACCTTGCTTATTCTTGTTTTGTAAATTTATTTTAGCATTTTATATGTTTGACATTTCTTTGACCAAAGACATACTAAAAGTGTGGTATTGTCTTGGTAGAATGCCAAATTTGACCTATGAATCAGTACTGAAATCATCATAACTGAGGTATATCGCCAGTGCCCATTGCCCGGAGAATTGTTCTTATTATAATATATGACATTAACACTGGCATAATTCATAGGTAATGCTACAGGTGTTGATGATTATCATCTCTTTATGAGGTAACATCTGGAAAAATCTGTGAGTGCACTAGGAACAAAGGCATGTATGAATATAACCATTAAAAAATAATTCTTTGATTTGGTTTGTCGCAGCTGGTGCAATTTGCAAAGCAAGTTTATATTTCTGAATCAACTTTTTTAAATTACAACATATTGGTAACATATTGAAAGGTATGCAAGATAATATGACACACCTCTTAGATTCACCAACTAATAATATTAACATATTGCAGTGTTTGATTTAACTGATTTGTTTTAAAGAAATGAGATATTACAGTTTTATTGAAGCTCCCTTTCCATGTCTCTTCATCCTGACCTTCCCATTCAGAGGTCATTAGTTTATCTAACTTGGTGAATTCCTGTTTACATTTTCATATTTTTACTACATTATATACATCCATAAATATAATGTTTCTTAATGATTTGCAGATGCCATGTCTTACTTAACAAAACCTGACCCTATGCAATGACATACATACATAATTATCCTATATTCGTCAGTTTTTTACATTTCATTTTTTGATTTAGATCTTTATCTGAAATCTATTTTGTAAACGTTATGAGGTAGCGTACATGGTTTACTTTTTTCTGTATTAAACTTACTGTCCCAATACATTTATAAATAGACCGTTGTTTCCCCACTGATTTATAATGTCCACACTGTCATATGCTAAGTTCCTATATATGCATGGATCGGTTTCTCATCTTTCTCTTCTTTTCTTTTTATCCCTATAATAAATTCAAAGATATCAATCACCAAAACTTTATAACAAGTCTTGAAATTAAGTAGAGAAAACCCACACTACTTTTCTTAATCTTCAAAGTTACTGGCTGTTTATACCTCCATAAGAATTTTAGGAGGTGCATACACTCACAAAACCCTTTAGAATTTTGTCTGAACTTGTATCAGATTGATAGTTAAGTTAGGGAGAGCTGAAATCTTTATGATATTCACATGATATTTTCCATGCAGAATAATCTATAAAAAAATTCATACTTACTCCTAGATAACATCAATTTGGGGAGAGTATTTTTATATTTTTATTATATTTTCTAATTAGTTGTCATTCTGACTTTCATCAGCAACAATGGAAATAAAGTGGTAGG
This sequence comes from Rhinolophus ferrumequinum, assembly GCF_004115265.2. NCBI lineage: Eukaryota > Metazoa > Chordata > Mammalia > Chiroptera > Rhinolophidae > Rhinolophus > Rhinolophus ferrumequinum. The sequence continues at coordinate 24,816,167 of NC_046286.1, read as the reverse complement.
AAAGTACCAAAAGTAAAAACTTTTCAATCTAGAACTATATATTTCTTCTGTGATTGAAAAGAATATAAAATTTAAATAGAAATACAAATTTTTCTATAAATAGATACCATATGCATCAGGGCAACAGATGAGTGAATGAAATTAAAGTGTCCAAATGTCCTACTTTTCAAGATGTTCATCGGATATGTTACTTTTAGACTTTAGACTTTGACCAATTAAATATGCTAACTATAGAAAAATTAAAGACTTTAATAAGTTAGACAAATGAAGAACAGAAAGAGAAGGTTTAATTTTCAAACTCGTGGAAAGCAAAACATGGAATGAGAAAAAAAAAGTTTCAACAGATTTAAGATAGAAGAAAAAAACAAAAAACAAAACACAGAACATAAAGGCCAAATCAAGAAACAAGAGGATGGTGAGAAAATTCTCTACCCTAATGTATCACCGGTGTCTTCTATGAAACATTCAAGGAACAAATGCCAGCGTTGCCACAAACTATTTCAAATATAGAAATTCAGAAATCATTCAAGAAATCATTTTTTGAAGCTACATGATTTGGACACCAAAACCTGACAAGAGCAGTGCATGAAAGGTAAATTTCTGAAAACTGTCATTCACCATGAGTACAGATGCCAAAAAATGCTAAACAAAATGTTAGTAAATTGTATCCAGCAATGATAATGGTAATTTAATAAAAGAAAATATGCCATGGAAAAATTAGGTTTATCCCAAGAAGACAAGGTACTTTAATTTAAAAATCAATGAATGAACTCATGAGAAGAACAGACTAAAGGAGAAAATTCCAATGATTAATTTGCAGTTATTTTGAGACCTACGTGGAACACTGCAGATGAAGAGATTTGTAAGTGGAACTGCTGTTAAGGAATTATTCTTTTTGGTTCAGGCTGTTCTTGTCGGGCTCTGCTTTTGTTTTAAAAACAAAATTGCAAGTAAGGTGTGTTGTGAGAGCTTTGATTAATTTCTTTAACAATTGCTGCTTTACATTGCATTTACTTAAGCATCTTTCAAATCTAATGGATTAGAAATCTTGATAAACTAAAGGGCAAATACTGCAAAATAAGAAAGGCAAAAGAACACCTAATGAAGAAATCCTGGTAGTATTTTACTTTTATAAGGATTTCTATTTTATTTCTAGTAAAGACAGCTTTTAAAAAGCACCCTTAATGTGGAAAGTGCATTACTCATTTTGGTCAGGACAATCTATAGTCTTGTCCTGGATAAAAATGCCATTGATTTATAAGGGGTATATGCTTGAATCAATTCAGTAGTACCTAGACCATCATGAATAATAGATTATTCACCTTTCTTTATTCTAAAGTATCATTTCCTAAGAATTTCAATTAACATTATAATTGAAACTTATAATTAGTAGTTAACAATGGGGCTTACCCTTTTGGCTTATGAGAGTGAATGATTATTATTTTGTTGGCTGCATTTTCGTTTTGTTTTGTTTTATCACTGCTCTCTTCAGAGCTTGAAAACAAATGTGCCTCCATCTCCTGCTTTTTTTTTAATCTATGTATTATTTCAAATGAAGTGTTTTTGAGATCTTCTGTTTTCTTTTTCCCATTCTTTTCTAATTCGCTGTGATTCCTATGCTATCTATCCAATGCCTCCCTTTGAGTTTTATCAAGACAGTGTTATTTCCACAGGAAAGCATCAGCTTAGACGTTAGGCAGAACTTCAGATCTTTTCTTTTCTTTTCTTTTTTTGCAACTCATTGGCCACTGGATTTTTAGCACGAGAAAAAAATAAGTTTGTTTCCTCAACAGTGAAGTATGCGTAGTGGTGCATTTGTTGCATACATGTGAGATAAATGTTCTTAGGTAGGTTTTCACTGGTTACTAATATAGATGTGATCGTACATCCATGAAATATACTCCATTAACTAATTAAACTCTGAAACTCTAACCCTAAAGAAATATCTTGAAAATTTTTCTCCTGGTCATAAGACATTTAAGACTAAAGGAATTATGGCAAACCCAACCCCATTGATTAATGGACATTTGGTCCTGTCTAAAATATCCACAGAGACATTTAGTCCAGGACAGCATGTCCTTGATATTTGGTCATATTCAAAATATCCATGTAGACATTTTGTACACACCAAATGTCCTTTATCATGTGCCATCACCAGCTATGCTACCGAGGCAAAAGGGTTATTATTGGCAATACAGCCGATGAATTGGACCAATACAACATGATAGTATTTTTTATGTATTAATCCTGTTAGCCAAAAGTATAAATACACACTATGGACTATTTAAACCCAAGGATGTCTTTTAAGCATGGACGTGCTTGACAGGACCAAATATCAAGGACCACTTGACATGTACCAAATGTCTCCATGGACGTTTTGGACAGGAACAAATGTACTGTAATGGCACCTTTCCTACAAGAGCAGCCCAAAAGCCTGGTCTTTGTGTGTCAAAATAAAATGTTAGAAACTTAATTTACAGGACCTCTAATTTATTTGATTCTTTTGAGTTTTGTTTTGGCTAATCACTATAAATCGATCTTTAAAACACATGTTACCTACCTACACATATAGTTCCTTTAAATTACTAACACCACATTTTCGTTCTTCTCATGCATGTGTACTTAGCAATTTCAGTTTTTAAATGTGTTTCCATATATATATATTTAATAATAAACTTGTTTTTAGCTTTGATTTTTCCTTTCACAGTCAATTGCCCAGTAACTTTATCTACTTTCTCACTGTTCCGATGCTTACCTCCTACTACATTTTCAATTTTAAATACTCAAGATTTGCCTTCTCAATTTATCTTTGCAAATTGTTAATATCTACATATACTAACCCAAGAATTTAGTTCAGACATCTCATTCTTAACTTCATTCTACTGCCTCTCTAATTTATTTTCATCATTTTTATTGTATCTTGGGTTTAATGTGTAAAAAAATATTTAAGGTAACATTTTTCATGCTTTTCAAACATCATGATATATGATTTCTATAATGTAATCGATGAACATTTCACTTCTTACCAACGGCATATTTTGAATAAATTCCAGTCAATTTGGTTTTAGTAAAACTTCTCATTGAAAATGATTCTCCTGGAGTCAGCATGCTAGTTTAAGGAAAAAAAAGTTGGGGATTTTAAGTTTAAATAAAATTAGCCAATCTGAATTTAGTCTATAATAGAGTTGTACTTTATTAGATACGTGCTATCTATTTTGAGAACAAGGGAATATTACATTTGCATAAAATATGCAAGACTTTTACAAAAGTCATTTAGAAATATATGAGATAACTACATAAACATCTAACAATTAGATGTGAAATGTATACTAACAAATTGTTCTCACACTGATATTTTGCATGATAAAATAAAGCAATATTTCAGCTACAGCTGGAAAACACTATTCGCCCACTCTCATTAAAATTCAATGATGTTAAGCAAATAATTTGTCCAAAATGACAATAAGCCTAGAAATAATCACCACATAAAATCTCATCAAGCAGCTATAAGTAGTAGGAGTTTTCAGTAATTTGTGACATAGGCCAGAGTCAAAATCAACCAATATTTCAGAGCATGAGAGTGGCTGGGTAAGGTTTTCTTCTTCCAACAATATCTAATAGAGGATTTTGTTTTTTAATAGCTTATGAGATCACTATTTTGCCTATATCTATAAGAAAACTATGTTTTTGGCCAACATTGATTTGAGACACATGTAAAAAAAATTATTTCCTGCAAATGTATTAATGAAATTTCACTAAAATATAGTACTTAGATAATAGATTACAGTTTCTCTAACAATGCTCTATTAGGATGTATTGTGCACACCAGTAACTACACGTAAAGCAACTGTAAAGCAACTTTTTTGGGAGCAGACTTATTTTGCAGGTTTCCTGAGCTGAGCTGAGATTATGGTAAACCGTAACTGCTTAAGTTCAGTCTGTTTTTGAAACCTCACACTTCTTTAGTAAAAGTAACATTACACTGTCATTTCAAAGGAGGAAGAGAACAACTTTTCCAAGTGAATCTGATTGGAAAAAAGTGAAAAATGTGTAATTACTCAAATTGGCATTGGGCCAGAATTCAGTTTAGGACTTTGACTTTAGTGAAAAATACCAGGGCTTTTTGGATTGATGATAGGTCAGACCATTTTACAAAGTTAACAAAAACAAGCAAACCAGAAAACTTAATAAGAGGAAGAATGCAGTGCTTCATATGATACCTTTTAACTTTTCTGTAATGAGGGACATAAATAAAATGGAGTAATCACTTTCTAGGGAAATCCTTTGTTTTCATCTGTAATGAAAAACCATAAGAGTTAAAATGTGTAAATTATTTATTGTCTGTAACGCATCTGTTATGTAATTAATCTCAAAAATTATAAGAAAGTTAAAACTGATCATGGTCAAGTCATATGTAATCACTCATAATTTTATACTAAATAGAGATGGAGATTCTTTGGCAATTAGTTTTATTTCTAGAAATCTGCCCTAAGGAGATAATGAGAGATGAGGTCAGAGATTTATATGCACAGATGTTCATTACAGCATTATTTATAATAACCAAATATTGAAAACAAATTAAATGTCAAATACAAGAGGTGTAAAATTTTTTCCAATTATTTTTTCCAATAAAATTTTTTCCAATTTTTCTCTGAAAAACAAAAAAAGTGTCCCAAGTTTAACTGAATGTAATTATTCCACTACTCTTAAGTCATTGATTAACTGAAGTTCTCTATATAGTTTATGGTTAAAAATGTACTGATACTCCATCATGTATTCAAAAACACCTCTGATATGTTGCCTGTTTTTATAACATGCATAGAGATTTAGTATACTGAACGGTAACCCAGGAGAGGAAATAAAGTACTGCAATTTGGTTTCTTCTGTTTTTGTAGTATCTTATAATCGAGTTCTGTGTATGAATGCTAAGCAATCAGCTTTAGAGTCTGATAGTTTTGGGTTTAATTTCCAGCTTGGATACATCTGAGCCATGCAGTGTTGGACTTTGTGCCTCAGTTTTATGATGAGTAAAATGTAGATGGACAGTACTTACCTCATGGGGTTATAAACAGAACAAACTACAATAGTTAATGTAAAAAAAATGTGCCGGTAATGTCATATCCATTGAATGTTAGTTATTAATATAAATTTAATTCTAACTTATTTTGCACTGCCATATTTTCTAACGAGGTTGTTTTCTGATGGAGTGCTTTAAAAATAAAGCATTTTATACATTTTCTGGTTAAATGTTCTAATTATGCCTTTATTTATTTCCCAGTTTAATCCATTGAAGAGAAGTATATTATTTGCCACTAATACAGGTTACCCCCATTTTTCTTCTTGTAATGCTAATTAAAATTTTCTTGAACCATATACCCATCAAAAAAAACAGCACTTTTTAATTTTTTTAAAAATTTATTGGGGTGACAGTGGTCAATAAAAGTATATAGGTTTGAAGCAGACAATTCTATAATACGTTATCTACGTATTGCATTGTGTGTTCACCACCCAGAGTCAGTTCTCCTTCCATCACCATATATTTGACCCCTTTACCCTCTTCTATCATAATACTCTCCTCTCCCCCCTTACACTCTGGTAACCCTAAACTGTTGTGTCTGTGAGTTTTTGTTTCTTTATTGGTTTGTCTATCTTCCTTTGTTGCCTTCAGTTTTATCCCACATATGAGTGAAGTCATATGGTTCTTGACTTTTTGTGTTAAAAACCAGCACTTTTAATTCAACCATTCCCATAGTCTTCCTCCTTGTGTTATTGCTACATTTGTTAAGACAAATGTCTAGCTTTTACTCTTATATTATCCTACACCATTGCAACTCCAAGGGATATATGCCTTATGGTCCCCACGGGAAGAGAGTTTTGAGTTGGGGAATTTCAGATATTAGTGGGTTGTGAAGAAGTGAACCCAAGAAATATTATATAAATATTTCTGGTGTAACTAAAATAAAATAAAATTGTTATACTATACTACATTTATGTGTTTAAATTAGTATAATTAAAGAGAGGAATTTGTTCCACTCGTGTTGACAGATGGCATATTGGGAGGATATTTAGTTTAGAAACTGGGATTATGATTAAGAAAATGTCTACCAAAATCCCAAATTGCCAAGTAAATTAAGTGCCCCCTTTCTCCTCTTTCAAGCAGTGAGAAGCTGGAGCACATCTGGGCGGTGAGCTTAATAAGGGGAAAGGAAATATCAATGTGGAAATGAGTCTGACACTGACAGAGGTTAGACAGGAAATGAGTGGTGGATTGTTAGTGAGCAAAGTCGTGGGAAATAAGGTTACAGAAGTAGATGGAACCAAATTGCTAAGGGTCAGAAATCAATGCAGAAGGGTTTGGCCTCTAGTCAATAGTCAATCTCTTCTTTCTGATATCTCGTCCTTTAAAATGACTGAACAAAGAGATCAAAGATGTAATGTAATTCCTATTGATATTGTAGGGGGGAGTGTCATTTAGAACTGCCAGTGGAGTCAAGGAAGGAATGAAAGAAGACACAGAAACTCAACTCAACTGTAGCATAGTGGCACTATGTCCTGGCAAAGAAGAGTCATCATTGCTGTGTATGACTTTAGAAAACTGTCCTTTATGCTATAATATGACCCTTGTATCCATCAAATCAGTCTTTTTTTTCTTTTATTTTTAACAGCCCATTTTATTTTACAATATTCTCTTGTGTAATCATGTTTGCTCTGCCCTCCGTTTGGAGAGACACATAGTACTTGAATTCACTGTCAAATTAACCAGCAATGTGGTCTTAGGTAAATTATGACCAGCTCTCTAAATTTCCTCAATTGTAATTTCACTGAGTTATGATGGGCTGTTACACATGAAATTAAGGATGAGAAAGCACCTCACACAGTCCTAGACATAATAAACAGTGCCAACCTGACCCAGTTGCCTTAGTGTCAAATACTTTGTGAGTCCATGGAATTAAAGAAATCCTCAAAAGTCTGATTTTCGGACCTGGTATTAATATATATTAGTAGTTGCTCATTGTCTCAAAGACATACTCCAGTAAATGGGTTTTTTTTAAAATTAAAAAATATGGCAGCTGATACAAATCTTTTTTTTCTAACTATACGATCCTATATTCCATACCCTTAACAGAAGAGTGCTGAAATCCTGGAAAGATACCAAACATGTTGTTATGCTCTTTACCACATTAAAGGGGGTATTTCTTTGAGGTTTCTATCACCAAAGACCATAGACATCCGGGTACATGGATGTCTATTCTCTTCTACACGTGGATCTCTCTGGATACTTTCATTGTTGTGTCACTTTATAATTCTACTTCATTCTTTGCCAAATAAGTAATAGTTAGAAAGAATTTTTTTAATGCTTTCCCACGGTTTCTTGGCATTCTGTGCTTCAATGTCTATTTGCAAATGAGAAGCAAAATAACTTTATTACTCTTTTTCTGTGTTGGAAACATCTTCTGGTGTTGCTGACTGTTTGTCAGTGGTTTAATAACATAGCATGGCAAAATGCACTTTTTCTCTCCTTTACTGAGGTCCCCTTCTAAAAATAAAACGGCAAATTTATATTTTGTCAAAACTAGTATAACTTTTTACTCATAAATATTTTAGGTGCCCTCCACTTGGCATCAGCCTGAAACGCAACATCAAACTGTAAAGACGGTTACACACAGCGTGCCTTTTATATGCAAATACATCTTTGTTATACATAAAAAGCATCAAAGACCCTGAAGAAAGACTAGAAATGAGCAAAGGTCTGCAGTATGATTCTTCACTTTCAGAGGACAATGATACAGATACACTTTGTATGAAAAAGAAAGTAGATTCCTTCTAACTTCTTTGTAAGTTGAATCAAATTTTAAAACTGATGAGCTCATCATTTTAAATTCTCTATATTTTTTTCTTGACAACTGAGAAATAACTTTTGAAATTTAAACAATTACCTCTAATGGCTCTATTTTATTAATCTATATTTAATCATTTTTTTGAAAATTTTAATTTAACGTAGGCTATGAGTTTTTGACATTTTTAGAAAAAAATAAATCAAGGCACATCTGTAATATGATATATAAACATGAACCAAAAGATAGTTCCTGTTCACCCACTTTGCATAGCAATTCACAATCTGAGCTTATTTTGGAAAGATAACCATAAAATAACTTAAGGTTTCCATGTCAGTCTAAAAAGTGAGGTCCCGCATAGTGATGGGTGAGGTCCCCCATATACATTTAAAAAATTGTGACTCTATTGTTATTGCTTTGATCTCAATACTATATGACTCATGTACTTTCATTGTATAAAATGATTCCCCTGTGTTTTTTTTTTTTTTTTTTTTTTTCAGTTTTAGAAATTTGCTCCATTTTCAACTCTGAAAGGGGTCCTGCTGAGTTCATATTTGAATCTGGTCAGAAATTTATGTTTACTGCCACTCAGCACAAACTCTTCAGGAAGTTTTGTCCTCCAATTATACTCCCCTCTTCTATTTCTGTTCAGACATTGGTCCAAATTTTCCACAATAAAATCTGAGAGACCTACATATACTGCTTCTAGACTATAGTATTTAGAGATACAAGAGTGTTAAGAATCAAAATATTAATCTTTAAATATTCATTTATTCATACAATTATATATCTGTCCAACAAACGTGTATCAAGCCTTTCCTATGAGCCACAGGTGGGAGAATACACCCATCTTTGTGAACAAAACAGACAAACATTTCTGCTCTTATAGGGCTTCTCCTCTCAATTTTTATCCCTACTTCTAGGAGGTCCCTCTGGTTTTTCTGCTCAACTCCTGGGCTTTCTTTGGTTGTGGCTGATGTCACAGGTGAGGAGGGAAATTAGGAGGAGTTTATGCTAATAGGTATTAAGAAGAACTTGGAGCTCTTCGTGGAAAAGTAGACAGAATAGATCCCGAAGGCAGAATGTGGAGTGAAGAAGAGAGATTTATAGAAGCTGAGGAAGAAGAGGCAGAAGACCCAGTTCCCCCTCCAGTCCCTGACTTCAGCCTCAGCTGGAGTGTTGTAGGAGTCTGGGAACAGGAAAGAAGGTCAGGTTGGCTTAATATGTGAGGACTTTGAGAAGGGAGGCTGGTAAATAAGATTTGGTGGAAGCTTCTGCTCTGTATTATAGCACCATTGCTATCGGTTAAGAGACTTTAAATGTCAACTGTTGTTCAGGGCCATTGGCAATGGATTTGAGCTTCTTTCTTTCTGACACCATGATGAGACCAGTTGCTGTATTTCCCCGAAAATAAGACCTAGCCGGACATTCAGCTCTAATGCATCTTTTAGAGCAAAAATTAATATAAGACCGGTCTTCTATTATATTAAAATAAGACCCAATTTTAGATTATATTAAAATAAGACCGGGTCTTATATTAATTTTTGCTCCAAAAGACACATTAGAGCTGATGGTCTGGCTAGGTCTTATTTTAGGGGAAACACGGTAAGAGCCCTCCCCATTTTGCTGCCATACATGATTCCATACAGGATTCTTCCCAGGATAAAAAAAAATAAAAAGTTAGGGAGAAAAAGTGAACAGTTTCTCCATAGCTAAACCTGAGAAATAGCTATGGAGAGGTTGTGCAGGATTTCATTTTTCTAGGGCATTTTCCCAAATTGCTCAATTTCTTTTATGGATTATGTCCTAGGTTTATCCTAGTCTGGTCACTGTGGTATATGAAACATACCCAGTAAAAATTATCCCTTTGCTAGTTTAAATCATTTTCTAATGGCATCTACAAATTACTCATTCATAATGAAGAAAACCAAGAGTTTTAACTCTTTTTTTCCCTTTAGACTATAGTTGATAGTATATTTACATTATTTGATATAAGTGAACTTATATTTTTGTTAGTAATAAGAGATATTACAGAAAAGGCTTCTGTAAAAGCTAATGGAACAAAACAAATGTGGGAAAAATTCAGTCTTTTGTAGCTGTATGGAACCAAGTCTTATGTGTTCAGTTGTGCAGATTAATTAACCCCACCAATACAATGTATATACTGTTGTCAACATTTTACAAAATAGGGAAATGTTAAAGCCAAAATTCAAATCATAGTTAAGCTGGTTTCAAATTCCATAGTTTTCTACTGCACCACACTAATCTCCAAACTTTTTGTAACTTGCATATGTAGTGACAGTTCCATTGAATGCATACATGTATTTATTTCATAGAATCGCCATCAGCAGGTTTAAAGAATCTGTGCTAGGTGACTCTTATTTGACATTTATGGTGTTAGTCTTCAGACAAATAGTACCAAATACCTAATGTAATGATCTGAAATTCTGTTTTATAAATATTCAGGGACATAGTCGGTGTGCATCAAATCTTCCACATTAAAATGAACCATTAGAATTTTATACGCTGATGTCACCAGCAAATTATTATTATAATGGAAAACATAAACAAATATTCTGTGTCACTGGCACAAAATCAAATAGGTGTTTATAGGAATTGCTAAGCAGACATGCACATGTTTTCTAAAATATGTAATAGTCAAAAGTATCAGTTAAATTCAAACTCAACTGCCTTGATTAATACCAAAGAAGGCCAAACTCTGACGATATCTTTCTCTAATCTACATCCCTATTTGCATCACATAGGCATTATATCTCTTCACTGACTGCACATTTTAAAACTTAAAAAACTTTCTCTGAACATTTATCCATAAAGTCATATGTGCTTCAATGTTCATTGAAGCTTTATGGAAACAACCAAAGTGTCCTTCAATAGATCATTGGATAAAGACGTTGTGGTATATATACACAATGGAATACTATTCTTCCAAAAGAAAACATGAAATAGTGCCATTTGTAACAACATGAATGGATCTTGAGTTACAATGCTAATCGAAATCATTCAGACAGAAAAAGTAGGACACCATATGATTTCACTGATATGTGGTATATAAAAATGAAAATAACAAAAGAACAAGACAAACAAATGAAGAAACAAAAACTCATACACATAGACAATAGTTTAGTGGTTACCAGAGAGTAAGGGGGAAGGGGAGCTCTAGAAGAAGGCAAATGGGGTCATATATATGGTGATGGAAGGAAAACTGACTCTGGGTGGTGAACACACAATGTGAGATATAGATGACGTATTACAGAATTGTACACCTGAAATCTATGTAACTTTACAAACAATTGCCCTCCTAATAAACTTTAATTAAAAATAAAATAAAAAAAATAAAAGGAAGTTTCTCTGAAAAGCCTTATCTAAAAGACAACAGAAAAACTTATTCTCTATAGCATATGAAACTAGTCCACTTAAAATACAATTAGAGAAAGTATTCTAAGAGTTGCTGCAAATTTCATTGCAAATACCTCTTAATCCTGACTTTTTGCCTGAATCTCACCACTAAAAATATATTTAATATTATTAATAAACATGATACAAAAAAAATTAATCTTTGCCACTCAGTTATTGATGAAATTTTGAAAACTACTCAAGCATTTCTCCACCTTATTTCCCAAAGTGTCACTTAGTAAGTCTATTTGTATATATCTGCCAACATATTTAGATTTTATGTTTAATGTAAAGGTGCTCTGCCAAATTAGTTTTCTATAAATTTCCACGATTCCTTATTTCTATTTCAAATACGTCAAAACCAGGATTGTCATAAAATATTCCTAAAATGCATGATTTTGTATTCTATTGGTAATGGCTTTTCTATTAAAAATTCCTCTCCAGAGCTCTCCCTATTGGCTTACAGGTATAAAGAACAGTTTGGGGCCTTGTTCTTTGTTGTTTCCACACTTGTTTGCAAACCTTCTCTAAGGGAATAATACAAATGCTTTTAGAAAAACAATTATAAATTTATTGAAATTCTCTCACTTCAGAATGTTTAGGCAGAACATGTATGATCGAATTTCCCAATTAAAAATAATACAGCATGCATTTTAAATAGCTCATCTCTTTTTAGATAGAGTTCAACACTAGGACTTAAAAAAATAAGTGCATGTTATTTTTTCAAGCTATTTTGTGAATAAGTAAACAAGTACAAATGAACTGAATTCTTCTCCAGTAAATCAAGTCTACCGTTTAGTGCTTGCCCAAAGGCTCAGACCTTTACAAAAGTTTGGCCAGGCTTAAAAGACAGAGTGTTCTGGGCAAAGACAAAAGTTAATTAAAGCTGAAAAAACAATCCTTTGCACACATTCTGGCTCCTTTAGGCTGCTAGTGTTCATTTAATTTTTGTTGATTAGCCAAATCCTACCATTTTGATGCCCATCAGTTGTATCAGGCTGCTGCCTGTTCACCATAACTTGAGGCTGAAATGTGCTGCTAGGGGAAATGAAAGCGCTCATACGTTTTTTGAAATAGTTTGGTGTCTTACAAAATCTCAAGGAATCAGCTACGCATTAGGAGTAAGTGGATTAGTGAACTTGACATGCATAAAAAGTGGCTGACGTTTGGGGTACTCCTAAATCTAGCAAACCAAACACAATTCTTAACTCAAAAAAAAAAAAAACTGAAAAAAAGAATTAAGAGTAAGGCCATTTTATCCATTGGTTTTGTTTGTTTGTTGCTTTTTGTTTTATATCTCACATACGAGCGAAATCATGTTCTTGTCCTTTTCCATCTGACTTGTTTCACTTAGCATGATACTCTGAATATAATATCTTAAATTATGAGATGCAAGAAGGTTCTGAATTGCTATTAAAACTGCATTTTTGTGATGTGTTTAGAAAAGTACTATGTGAGAAGAATGGACATAGCGTTTAAACTTTTGTATTTTTAAGAAGTACGTAAAGGATGGAGTCACACAAATGCATAAAGCAATGTGGGAGTGTAAGTACTTTGGGTATAGCAGTGCTAGGTAAGTCAGGAGTTGGTATCCATCCTGGTTATCAGGATTGCTAACCTGCAAATGTAAGCAGATGTCTAGTTAAGAATGTTGTATTTGTTGTTTTAAACAAAGAAATAGTGACTATTCTCTTATTCTTTTATGCTTCTTCCATTGAATTCTTTGAAAGGATTGGAGTTATATGAACATCAGACTATCTATAAGCAAAATCATTGTTTTCATTACTATTTTAGATAGCTGCTGAGGGAATACTATCTGTTACACAAACACTGAACTTTCATTTTGGCCATCCAACAATCATTTATTGAGAGCTAGTATAATTGTATCCATTTTATAGATTGATATAAACCATCCACCACAGGTTGATTAAATAATTTGCTTAAGTCATACAATAGGACTGCATTTTATATTAGACTCTAACTAGTTTGGGAAAAGATATTAACCCTCATGGGTCATATTGGATATGTTATAAAATGTGGTGAGGGGGTGGGGGCTAGTAGTTGTTCAATGTTTCTAAGTTAAGGAATGTAAAATGTACATTTAAAAAATCCCAACTTAGAGCTCTGATGAACTGTTCAAAATCAGCAAATATTTATCAGATGCTTAATACATACAAAACACTGTCCTGGCAATGGGGTCATGTATTAATTTAAAAGCCCACAAAGAATCTATCAAAAATTCATGATCTAGTGGAGGAGAGAGATACAATTTGTACTTAGAAGCAGAATGGAAGTTCAGAGAGCAAGTCCATCTGGCCAAGTGGAGTAAACATGAACTGAATTTACTCTTTCAACTAAAACAAACAAACAAACGAACAAACACCCCCACAAAATAGATGAGATAATAGTTTCATGACACTGGATATCGGGCAGTGAAGGACAGTGATCTCTGGGTTGGAAAACAAATGAGACGAACCCTGCAAATGCCCCACCTGACAGCTTTGAGAGAGTTTCTACACTGTAATATATTAAAGAGTGACTCAGGGGAGCTCAGCAAACTCCCCTAGTTGAGAAGACAGAGGTGAGAGTCCAGGGAGTCCAAGGCAGCTACAGATTATAAGAGTACTGGACAGGAGAGAGGTGCACAGAGAGTGAATTCTAGAATCTGTAGGATAGTGATTAGCACATGTACTCATATGTGAATAAATATGTGGGAAAATGATTACCACCCAGAAGGAAGCAGTAACTGTGCCCAGCATTCACACAGGACTAGGAATAGTGCCTGTTCCCAATTTTCATACTGGAAAACATCATTTATTACTAATGGGACATTAAGTAGAATACATATAAACATCTCACTCAGTATGGTAGTAGGGAATAATGAGACCTAAGCTGAGGACTTCCCTGGTCCCACCTAACAAATATTAGAAGCAAAACCAGAAATAAAAATTGGTTTCCATACAATTAAACGACATCCCAAAACAAAGCTCTAGAAAATTTATATTTTAAAACAATGAAATACCAAGAAAGGTAAAAACGTACAATATATGACATCCAATCAAAAATACCAAGCATGCAAGGAAGTAGAAAAGCATGACACATGATAAAGAGAAGAATCAATCAAAACTTAGCCAAACTAACACAGACGTTAGAATTAGTAAACAAGGACACTCAAATAACTGTTATAACTATATTCTAGTTGTTCCAAATATTATGTAGAGACATCAAAGATATAAAAAAGACACAAAGCAAACTTTTACATATGATAATTACAGTATGTAAGATGAAAAAGAAACCACATGGGATTAATACAGATAAGACATTAAAGAAAAGATAATGAACTTGAAGACTAGTGAACTATGTACAATGAAGCACAGAGAGGAAAAAAATAAAGAGAGCACCACTGAGCTGCGGGAAAGTTTCAAGAAGCCAAGTATAAAGAAGCAGAAAAAAGGAGGGACAGAAAAATATTTGGAAAAGAGTTTAGCTGGAATTTCTCAGCTTTCATGAATACTATTTAAGGCCAAACATCCAAGAAGTGCAATGCATTCTAAGCACAGGAAACATAAAGAAAACTATGCTAAGGTGCATATCATCATCAAACTGATCAAATCAACAATAAAGAGAAAATCTTCAACATAGCCAGAGCAAAAGGACACATAATATGCCAGGGTACAAAAGTAAGGGTACTAGCAGATTTCTTATCAGAAATGGTACATGCAAAAAGACAGTGGAGCAACTTAATAAATGAGTACAATAATATCACATGAAAGTAGATTGTGATAACCTTATGACTTATACTACAAATTATAAAGCCACCACCAAAATAACAAAACTAAGAATTATAGCTTATAAGATAACAAAGGCAATAAAATTGAATGATAAAAAAATAGTGAATTAATCCAAGAGAAGTCAGAAAAGAGGAACAAAGAACAAATGGGACAAAGTGAAAGCAAACAGCAAAATGATAGTTGTAAACCTAACCACGGTTATTGAATCACACAAAATGTAAAGGGTAAAGGACACAGATTGTCACATTAAATAATTTTATAATACCCAACTTTATTCAGCTTATAAAAATTATACTTTAAATATAAAGATATAAATAGCTTAAATATAAAAAGATATAAAAAATATATCATTCTAACAATAATCAAAAGAAAGTTGATGGGGAGTGTGTGAAGAAAACTGGGATTATTATACATAATTGGGGGGAATTTAAAATGCTTTATCAATATTGGAAAACAGTTTGACACATAAAATACTAAACATAGACTTACCATATTATCTTGCAAGTCCAATCCTTGGAATATATCCAAGAGAAATGAAAACATGTTCACACACATGCATGCACATACACACACACACACACACACACACACACACACACACACACCTAGTTACTCATAATAACCAAGAAGTAGAAACAGCCTGAATATCCATCACTTGATAAATGGTTAAACAAAATATAGTATATCCATACAATGCAATATTATTTGGCAATAAAAAGGAATGAAGTGCTGATGTATGCTACAACATGTATGGTACTCAAAAACATGCTAAGTGAAAGAAGCCAGTTACAAAAGACTACATAATGTGTGGTCCTACTAAGATATTTAGAATAGTCAATTTTATAGAGATAAAAATTAGATGAGTTGTTGCCTTAAATAAGGGATTTTCAGCGAGATGGGTAAATGGACAGTGACTGCTAACCGGCATAAGCTTTTTCGGGGGGAGGTGATGAAAATCTGAAAATTAGATTATGGTCACAGTTGCATGATTCATTATAAACTAAAAACTAATGAATTGTATACTTTAAACAAGTGAACTTCATGGTTGTAAATAATACTCAAAAAAGCTATTAAGAAGTTAGAGAGGCTATATTAATCTCAAAGTAATTGTCAGAGCAAAGCATATTAATATGGATAAAGAAGATAACTTCCTAATTGATTATGATAAAAGGGCCAATTAACAATAACATAACATCACAAAATATAACAATCTTAAATATTTAACAACTAACAGAAGAGCTTCAAATACTGTAAGCAAAAACTCATTGAATTGCAGTGAAAAAATGGATAAATCAGTAATTATACTGAGAGTGTCAATACTTCTTCAATAATTGACATAACAGGTAAACAGAAAATTGGCAAGGATCAATTCAACCTAATTGATACTTATAGAACACTGTGCCAAACAACGATGGAATACTGACGTTCTTCTCAAGTGCATATGGAGTAGATTAATGAATAAACAAACTTATCCCATAGACTGCTACTCAAAAAAGTATGAATTTCAATGAAAGCCGAAACACGGATAAATTTCAAAAGAATTATGCAGAATGAAAGAAGGTAAATGAAAACGAGTACCTATACTCTATGATTCCATTTATATAAAATCTAGAAAATGCAAACTAATTTACAGTAACAAAATACAGACAAGCAGTTGCCTGGTGGAGAGACCAGGCTGGGGTGAGAGAGGAGAGGGAGCGGAATTACAAAATGGCATGAAGACATTTCTGGAGATGATGAATAAGTTCATCGTTTTGATTGTGGTGATGGTTTCTCTGGTGCATGCCTGTTTCAGAACACTGGTGCACACCTATGTCAAATTGTACACTTGAAAAATGTTTGTGCAGTTTACTATGTTTTCATTATAGTTGAATAAAGCTGTTAAAATTCAAGTAGCAAGATATAAGAGTGACAGGAAAGAAAATGATTTAATAACTATTATTCTTTAGAGTCTCACATTTCAATAAAATGCATTGTTCTTTATTTCCTGGTTAGCATTTCCATATATGAATTATTTGCTAATGAATACTATCCAGGGCTAGTCATATGTCAACTCTGAAACATACAAGAGTCATAATGTACTTGACATATAGTAAACAGTCTGGAAATATTTAATAAATGAAAATTAGTCCCTAATTCAATTAATATATCCATAAATCTATTATACTTCTCAGAACTGTGTCTGGTTTAGAAAACGACTTACTGCATAAAATTTAACTGCCAGAGCCACTGTAATATGCTAGTTAGTAATGATGCTGATATGTTAAAAACTATAATCATATTATATGTCATCTTTACCAATATTCTTCCTGAGAGCAATACATAAACCAGAAGATGTTGCTTAAGCAACTTAAAAGTATAGATGAGCACAGTTCCCAAATCATAGCATTGAGAGTCTCTAACTCCTTCTACTGGCCCAGTAAGTCTTTATTGTGCCCTCCTCACATTCAATTTATTAACTATTAAAGTAAAATTTTAAAAAAGAATCTACAGATATTTATGTATGCACTCAAGTTGATGACTTCAAGAGATTCCTACGTTCTTATGACAGTTATATTTTCTTACAGGCTTTGTTTCTTGTAGACTGGTTTTGGCTTAGCCTCTTAAGGAACTTCCCTCCATAGTCTAGGCCAAATAAGGTTCCAAAGCAGTTTTCCGAAACCTGATTGTTACTTACTATCACCTGAGGAACTTTAAAAATTTACCAATACTCAGTCTCCAGTCTGAACTCAATTAAATCAAAATCTCACGATGGGGCCAGGCAGATATCAAGAGATTTTATTAAGTAATTTATTGTGCTATCTAACTTCTAAAGCATTTCTTTAAAAACTACTTTACAGGGGTGACCGGTTAGCTCAATTGGTTAGAGCGTGGTTCTAACAACACCAAGGTTGCTGGTTCGATCCCCTCATGGGCCACTGTGAGCTGCGCCCTCCTTAAAATTAAATTATATATCACTGATATATGTATATATAGATATAGATATATACTACTTTATAGTTAATCCTTATTGGTGTTGTATTTTTACACATCCTTGAACATAAAAATCATATCTCACACACAAGATAACATAAACCCATACCTCTCAAAAGTAACCTTTGCAAAATTCCATGAAACATTAACTTATAAGATGAAAAATAAAGTGCCTGTATATCACTTGAGCTCAAACAGATGTTGTTATACTAGATTCTATTTCAAATTTGGTATTGACATCAAAATTGTAATGGAAATTTCTGGAGGAAAAACGACAATGAAAACTTTCCATGTATTAACTCTATGGGTTGAAAAACACTGTTCTCATTTCCATTTTAGCCAAGTAACACCTTACACTGGCCTTCTTAGTTGCAGTATAAGAAACATTACTTTAAATTTGTGTTTATGTGTTTGTGGGGACAGAGCCAGGAGAGCAGTTTCCAGGCTCTCGACCTCACGTGGAAAGGTGCTGGCTCGGGTAGTAGATGGCCGTCAGCTATAACTGGTTGGCCATCAGTGTAACCAGTTAGCCATTGGCCACAGATGTAACTGCCGTGGCTAAGTTAGCAAGCTGATTGCAGCTAGCAGGTGGGGTTGGCAGAGAAGCGGACCGCGGATTGCGGTTAGCAAGCAGATTGTGGGTTGAGGATTGTGTGGATCCTACTTCCTGTGTCTCGCCCAGCCACCTGCGAGACTGGGGTGCAGGAAGATCCTTCGTTGGGATACTGGCAGATGTTTGCTTTTGTGTCTTAACCAGCTGCCATCAAGACTATAGTGGTATGAACCCCTTACTTGTGGCTCCGTTGCTGTTCCTTTTTGGCCTCACCATATCCCGCATTCTTGTGATGGGAGCAGGAGATGAGATCCTGCATTACAGTGTTTCCTCATTTCTCTTTGCATTCATAACTTTTTCTTCTATTATTTCTTGGCTTGCATCCATTCAACAGTCAGTAAGTAGGGTCCACACTCAATACTCAATTTTCTTCCAATAATCAATTACAAAGATTTGGGAAAAAACCATGAGCTAAGTGCTGTGTAAGGTATTGCATCAGGTGGAAAGTCTGATGCAAAGAACCCAAAGCTATTTTCCACACCTGACGGAGAGTTGCTTCTATTACTTCATAAAGTCCTGCCCTTGTGTGGCTCTAAATGTAGTCCGAGCTTGTAACACCTGATTCTCAAACTTGTACCCCAATTAAGAGAGAAACAGAAATTCTGGGAAGTAATAATAGGCTCACCTGCTCACTTAGAACATTAAGTCTGCAGCGCACATAGGAATGAGGGTGGTGAGCACTCAAACCTGAAATGTTCTCTCGCCCCACTCATGAATAACAGGAGATGCCGTCACTTTTTGTTCTGCAGTCCCCCATCGGAATCCTTAAATCACATGTTTTGTTTTAATGTAGTTTCTAGCTTCTCAGCTTCCTGCGAATTCCAGTTAAATCACTGCCTTTTCACTCCAACACATCTATATTAGTTATCTACGGCTGCTGTAACAAATTACCACAAATTTGTTGGAAACAATGGAACTTCATTCTCTCAAGTTCTAGAGGCCAGAAGGCTAATCAGCCCTGTTGTCAGGGCTACATTCCCTCTGGAGGCTCTGCGGTAGAATCTTTCCTTGCTTCTTGCAGCTTCTAGCGGCTGTTAGCATCCCTTGCCTGTGACTGCATCACTCCAGTGTCTGCCTCCATGGTCACATCATCTTCTCGTGTGTGTGTGTGTGTGTGTGTGTGTAATAGCCCTCTGCCTCTATTAAGGACACTGTGATGGTATTTAGGGCCCACCTAGACAATACAGGATAATCCCCTCATCTCAAAATGCTTACTTTAATTACACCTGCAAAAATCCTTTTTCTGTATAAAGTAACATTTACAGATCATCCCTGGGATTAGGATATGGACATATATTCTAGAGCCATTGTCAATGTACCCCACCATTTCACAATACACGTTAATTGTAAAGGTGAGAAAACGAGTTGAAGTCTTTTCTCTGTGCCTGCCATATCCCCATCCTCCCTCCCATCTCCACACTTACTTCTCTTTCCATATAGCTCTGCAGAAGAAAATAAAAGTCCCAACACTACACACATATAAGTAAAAGAGCCACAGTTTGTTTAGCATGACCATTACTGACTAACGCCGTGGGGCTGACCATAAGTTACAAATTTTTCTCCACTGAAAGAAAGAGTCCATCTCTCTTCTACTGGGCAGTTACTTTATCTGTCCAAAATACCACCCTGTCCTTTCCAAGAAGTGCTCACAGAGTTTGGAGGATGCCAAACCATTCGGGTCATGATCCCTTACTCCCCAGGCCAAAATGACAGGTTCAAAGAAAAGCATGTGTCCTAAGCTGATCAGAGATCTTCTTTGAAAGTTTGAGAACTTCAACTTCTCTCTTCGCTTAGCCACTGAATAATGTGAATATGGAGTCGTTGGTGGTTATGTTCCCTATCAAATGGAAATGCCTGAAAGAAAAAAAAAGGCGAGAAATTGAAAGAGTAGAAGCGAGAGGAAGGTGGGGCGGGGAGAGTGAGGAAGAACCACGTGAATGGTGTGTTTACCGCATCCCTAGAGCTGCCTTTCCTTCCATTCTATGGGCTACCAAGTCCAGTGTAGTTTTAGCTGATTTTCGACACATACATGATCATGAATAAAATAGCCATGAATAAAACACCCAATGAAAGTTAGCTAAGAGTTTAGCTTCCAGTGGAAATCTGCGTCTTCTTTTTAAATTATTATTATGATGGTTTTAATCCAGAACACACCTTCTCATTCAAACAGTGCCATATGTCTCAGCCTCTCAGGAGAGCCTGCCCTGACTACTTTATTAAACTATACACATCCACTGCCTCACACTGAAAACTTGACTCTATTTTTCCCATAATATCTGTCTCCATAGCAGACTACATACTCAATTTAATCACTTTTGTTTATTCTCTGTCTCCACTTTAAGCCACCAACTAGAATATCAGCTCAATTTTTGGATTTTTGTTCTATTTATCCATGTATCACAATCACTTGGAATAGTTTTTGGCACTTTGCAGGCACTCAAAATGTTTGTCAAGGGAAAGAATTAGGTTTTCATCTTGTTAAAGTCTATATTCAAAATTAAAATATTAGAGAAAGATAATGAAAGTTTAAAAATAATGCGTTTGAGTAACATATCTTTTTGTATTATAGTTACGTTGGATATTTAGACTTACAGAAAAACAGATTTAGCAGCATGATTTAATGGACAAAGACTAGGATTTAGAATGAGGCAAAGCTAGGTCAAATCCTGTCTGCTTTTACTAATCTGTAAGATCTTGAATTGAGCAAGGTACCTAAACTCTACGGACCCTATTCTTCTCACCTGTCAAATGGGAAAAGTAATCCTTACCTTGCAGAACAATCTACATGTCATCCAAAATGCTGAGTGGGACTCTGTCCCATAGCAAACTGACTAGGCTTGTCCCAAACCTCATTCCTAGACATTTGAGGTCTCAGGGTCTCCCCACCCTTTACTGTGATTTCAGCTGCTTCGCTTCCTGTTATCACCTGCATTGTGTCCCCCCAACCCCCAAATTCCTATGCTGAAGCCCTAACACCCAGGACCTCAGGATGTGACTGTATTTGGAAGTATGGCCTTTAAGGTGGTAATTAAGTTAAAATGGGGTTGTTAGAATAGTCTGTGTCCTCATACGAAGAGGAGAGTGGAACACAGGCACACCAGGAATGTGCACAGACAGAGGAAAGACCAAGTGAGGACACGGTGAGAAGACTGCCATGTGAAAGCCAAGGAGAGAGACTTCAGAGGAAACCAAATCTGCTGACACCTTGATCTGGGACTTCCAGTCTCCAAATCTATATGAAAATTCTTTTCTGTTGTTTATCCAGTCTGTGGTATTTTGTTAGGGAAGCTCTAGCAAACTAATACACTTCCTGGAGCATCTTTCTGCCCACAGGCCCCTCCATCCAAGTGTGCCAATTTGGGTAATCGCTAAAATTGAATTAGCAGCTACTTCCTGCTTTTCCTGGTGAAATCCAGCACGATTCAGCGTTTAGGTGTTATGCTTATTTGGCAAAAATGTGATGCATTGCATCATGGACAGTTCAGCCTTTTGTCATTTAGTTGATGGCCCTTTACTCTTTTCTCTGAGTAGCTTTCCCCTCTATGTGTCATATTATAAAATTTGGGCTCCGGCAATAGGTTACATCCTGCTGCATATGACTCCTTAAGAAGTTTATTTCATAACCAATTCTTATTGTTTCTGTCATGGGTAGACCCCACTGCCACATTGAGTGGTCGTTCCCAGTTCCCTGAAACGTGGGTGATTTAAAATGCCCACTTATTATCCCTTATGTTAGAAAACTGAGTATAAATTTTGAAAAAATATAATGGAAAATGGATGATTATTCAACAACATCAGAAGCTGAGCCACTTGTTCTTTAGGTAGTTATGGTTTTTAGACATCATACCAAGTAGTCTCAGTGGTAAAATGGGGTAAGTGTTAGCCTCCGAACAATAAATGGAATAATTTATGGAATGTGTTTAGCAGAGGTCTCAATGTCAATGTTTGTTTGTTTGTTTTCTATACTACTAGGACATATTACAATATAAAATTTTGCATTTGTATATTTTGTGTTGTATATACAGTAATAATAGCAATAACATTATAGCTACTATCACTGTTTGCTTTATACTTGATCAGACATATCACCATTCATATGCAAGGCTACTCAAGATAAAAATAAGAAACATAGGAATTTGACCTTGGAAAGATCTGTAACATTTGTCAAATTTGACTATTCCTGTGATGATTTATTGACTCTTATTTTGCTTTTTTTCTCTCTCTTTTACTTGTAAATTAGAAGAGGAGCAGTTACTGCCTGATAAAGAAGGAAAATATGAAAGAAGGGAGTAAAGAAATGTTAAACGTTTAGAAAGGAGAAACAGAGGCATAGAATCAGAAGATGGAGTTATCTGGGAACACTTGA